>NW_008649525.1:4002-4525 GCF_000247585.1 Phytophthora nicotianae INRA-310 | reverse complement strand
TCATCTACTAACACACGCGCGGCGGCCACCACTTTGTTCTGCTCCACATCTGTACCGATGAAGTGCAGAGCAGACGGATGCACGTCATCAGCATCGAATTCGCCCTCCTCATCAAAGGTGTCTTCGTGGATGAAAACTTGCATACGGATGGCACGGGCCTTCTCCCACTCATCTGGGGTCTTCACACAAGTCACCAGCAGTGTCATTGCTCAGCGTAGGTAGTTTAAGCGGGTGTATCGAGTAAAAGGCAGATTTGAAAATGGCAAGTATGTGGCAGGGAGCTCCTGCTGGTCAACACAAGTTGATCCTGAAACGACGTACATTTCTGACTTCCCTTCGTCCGAAATGACTACCTGGACTTCGTCGATGCTCATCAAAACATTTCGCTGATGAGTCACCTGGTTCTATCCACCACGAATTGCTACGCACTTCATGATTGCAGCAATATCGTCCGCGTTACGAAGCGCATACTGGAACACCATGCCTGATTGCTGAAGACAAGCCTCCCGTTAGACATACTCAC
>NW_008649525.1:0-917 GCF_000247585.1 Phytophthora nicotianae INRA-310 | reverse complement strand
AACGGATTAATTCCACGGTACTGCGTAACTCACTCCATGTTATCTCGCTCAACATTCAGCTGACATCAGAATGTATGCTGAACGTTGGGCAAAAAGTACTTCCTCTGTCCGAAAAAATAAGCGGGTCCAAACTCAAAATTCAACCTTAACATCAATATTCATATTTTTCAAGCTTTGATTGGCTTAAATGGAACCCCGGTCCAAGCGGGTTCGACCCGCGGTCTTCCCGCGTAAATCGGTGGTGTCTAGCAAGAGTTACGACGGGTTGCGTAGGACTCCTCCCCGCATTATACATTTAGCCCTTCGCCAGCAAGTCAGATGACCTCCGCCGCCGCCGCCAACACGCGTAAGCGTAAGAACCTCACCCCAGCCGAGCGTGCCGAAGTTGTCGCGTTCTTCCTGCGCGTTAGCAAGGAGCTGCAGCCTCCGATCGGTGCCATCCCCGAATGCGCAGCCAAATACGAGTGCAGCGTTGACCAAATCGACCGTCTTTGACGTCGAGCGGTCCAGAACATCAAGGCAGGACATCCTATCAACTACGACAGCGGAAAAAAGGGTAGAAGCGGTCGTAAGACTCGCATGACAGAGGAATTCCGCCACGACCTCAACCATGCCATCGAACTTATCCTCCTCGGAGCCAGAACCGATATTCGTACTTTGGCGAATACTCTCGGTATTCCGAAATTTACCAGACTACAATGCTAATGACTTCGGTTTTTTTGCTTCGATCCAATCACTGCCGTACAAGAAGATGGCACACACGATTGAAGACCTGGTCAACAATGTTGAGGAGGCATTCAATCAGCTGCAGTACAGCACAATTTGACCGAGTTTTCGTCACACTGCAGTCGGTGCTTCAGGCATCGATGAACGTAGATGATAGTAACAAGTATACAATTCCTCATCTAGTAAAGGAT
>NW_008649524.1:0-3815 GCF_000247585.1 Phytophthora nicotianae INRA-310 | reverse complement strand
TCAAACTAAGGCGATTTCGAATTTATACACGTACATTTCAGGTTATTCGAATACACCTTGGCGATTTCAAAGGCCGACGCGCTGAAACCGCACAAGCCTTCGGTGAGTACACTATCCAAAAGCCTCCGTTCCTGCGCCGATCGCTATCGCGGGGGTTAACAGCAGACTTTATTCACACCACGGAAGGGTATAATCCTCGAGATCATCAGCATCGCTTTCTTCAGCGCGAGCCATTCTAGCGCACCCGGTTCCACGAGCCAAGTGATATTTGCCAACTATGGAATCGGTTAACCACCGCAGTATGAGCAGGAGTGGACAAGTGCGTTCAATTGTGAAAAAAGCAGCAACACTACCTAGATTTCATTTCGAATACTTTGCATGAAAGCGAACGTAACCTATCCTATTCATACGAGCACTCATCCGAAAGAAACCCCGTCATACTCTTTGAAAAATGATTTCTCCGAAGTATTCACGTTGTTGACGGCAAGCCGCGATGCGCGCTCGAAATCCAGGCGCCATAGACCGGATCGCGTGCCAACGCGGCGGCCCATAATCGGCGGAACGTAGACATCGGCGAAATGTACATGTACTTGCGAGTCGCAAGTTGCGACGCAGCCCCGGGTGAGAGGCAAATTTGTATCGCATCTGGTGCTCATGTCCCGGATCAAGCCATCGCATCGCGGGCAAAACGCCACCTATGGAAGCAGCATTCGCTGGCCACCAGCCTCCGCTATCGCACACGTGACATGAGTGCGATCTACGGTCACCGTTCTACACCCGCAACTCCGAGCCACTCCAGTACAGCACTGGCCTGAGGCGGGCCAAGGTCGGACGGGTCCAACTGATACCCTCCGACTTCAGTGAGAGCGCGTGGCAGCGAAAACGGCAATTCAAGCAGACAACTAGCAAAACTCGGATCTCTGCTTCATTCGAGCACGACCGCCAACCGAATGCCAACAAAGCGATGCTCGAAGTTCGCAATCAAAGTTGACAGCTCCGCATTTCAAGGAGACGGATTTATTGGCAACCTGGTTGGTGACCGCTTATCCGCCAGTCACAAAAACACATGACGCACACTTTTTGTGGCGCAATCGGGCGCACGTAATCGACGGGCGAAGATAATAATGGGTCCAAATACCCATTAAATAAGTGCTTTTCGTGTTTGGGTCGATTTGCTGTTTGATCAGTCTTTCTCGTTCGGAGACGGTCTTCACGATCACGATACTGCCGAGGTTGTATCAAGCTTGATGACGAAATGCGCAATATTACCGTGATACAAGCACATAATCGCTGGCTGCTTGTTACCTGCAATGCGTGGGGTCTAACTTGATCCTGGATGGATTACGGGAAGGTACGTGTAAACAACACACAGCCTAAATTTCTGCGAGCCTAATAGCTGTTGCTTCGAAATCCTCTGGCATGTTGTGTCATCGATGGGTATCTCGGTAGGAATTGTAGCTTTCTAGCGCTCGACCGCCAATATTGCTCAGAAAATGAAGGCAGCACAATTGTGTAACTGAAGTATTTCACTAAATATAGTAGTGTGGTGAAGTCCTGGGGAAAATTCTGTATGGAGCTGGTCTGTGTTGCACCATCCCGTCGCGCCAGCCAAAGTAAACTAATACAAACTCGCGACGAGCTTTTTCGTTTTCACATAAAACTACACGCACGCCCTCCATAAGACAGCTCGCGCCCAGAGGGTGGGTTTAAAGTCTCTTCTAGCAAATGAAGGGAAGGACATACGCCCAGCTTGCAATGAAACCCACTCAATTTTTATCGCAACATTATAATAATTACCGCCGTAGTGGATAGAGCGCTTTGTGACCTACGGATGCACAAGAAAAAAACACACTAGCTGCGGTTATTACTCTGCTTCAGCAGCGACATCTATAGATTTTTGCAGCGTTCGCTGTTAGTAGCGTTCACTAACTTTCCAGCGCACATCTGAAATCAAAATAAAAATAAACGGCAATGCTGGAAGTCACGCACTATCAGGCGCCCTTACCAAGCTTAAGCTATTATTCATGTGCTCTTCTACTCGAGCCATTTCCAGGCAGCGACAAAGTGCATTCTGAGTAGCCTACTCACTCCACGATATCAAAATAGGCACTGGTAATGGGCCTTTTCGTTCCGTCCATGCATCTGATGATGCCAACATACACTTTTTCGCAAGTACTCACTAGAGCATGGCATATACCTTTCATCTATCATCTAAAATATCTCCCACTTTCAAAATCAACCAGCATTTATTATGACCTTTATTTCGAATGCACCATGTTAACCCATGCGGTCTCTATATCGCTGTTTCAGCTGACTGCAACTTCCGACGGAGCGCAATCAGCATTTTCCGGGCGGAAACAAGTTCGTTCATTCGCATACTTCCCAGCAACAAGAGAACTCTATCTCTCTACCAACCAGCAACGTACGTCCATGGCGGTGCTCCCTACGAGCGCCAGGGACGACGAGCCCGAACATATCGGGCCCGTGAAGACCATCGAGGACGAGAACCAATTGTTCCACGAGCCGCAGGACGACAGTGACGACGATGTCGACGTCAAGACCAAGCGCCTATCGAATGCGACGGCCGCCAGCAGCGACGGCGAGGCGCTGACAGGAGAGGACCGCGACCGTATCCGCGAGGTGCGCGAGCGAATACTGCAGGACGCCGCGAACCGCCCGGTATCACCGGCCAAGAACCACTTCCGACGAGCCTCGACCGTGGCTGTACCGACGCAAGGCCTCGTACCCAGGAAAGACGCGCCCGCGCAGGACAACGACAGCAGCAGCGAGGCCGGTGAGACGCCCACGAGTCTGAGACTCACGCGGTCTAAGAGCTGGGCCGGCTGTCCACAACGCGACGCCGCGATCGAGGCGATTGAGAATCGTCAAGTGCGCTTCCGCTTCTCCACGGCCGCATCAGCCCGCGAGATCGTGCGTGAAATGCACTCGCACCGTCTTCGCGAGTTCCCCGAGCAGTGCGTCATGACGGCGCAAATGGAGATGCAGATCGGCTCGGTCTGGCGCAAGATGACCGTCCAGGTGGACCGCGACGGCATCAATTGCCAGCGCGTGTCGCTGTTCCGCAAGAAAACCAAGGAGTTCCAGATCTTCAAGGACGATCTACTCGCTGCGTCGCTCACGCCCGGTAGCAAGACCAGCGTGGACGTGCACTTCATGCTGCCAGGCCGAGGCAAGGAACACCGTCGACTCATGCGTCGATACCGTACCATTACTCTGCGTTTCAGTGACGAAGCCACAGCCAATAAGCTGGTGGCTTCCCTGCAAGCGCTTGTGAAATGGCTGGCCCGTGTGCCGGAGAACGTGACGCGTCGTATCAAGGTAGTGGTCAACCCACACTCGGGTCGACGTCGCGGACGTAAAGTTTGGGAGCACTGGAGACCGCTACTGGAGCTCGCCAACATCCAGTGCGACGTGGAGGAGACGCAATACAGCGGACATGCGCGCGATATCGGCGCGGCGTTCGACCTGGACATGAAATACGAAGCCATCGTGTTCGTCGGCGGCGACGGCACGGTCAACGAGTTCATGAACGGTGTGTTCTCGCGCGAGGAGAGTGTGTGGCGCACACTGGTCGCTACGACCCCCGTTTCGCTCATTTGTGCTGGCACAGACAACGCCTTTGGCAAAGGCGTGGGTACCCCCACGCACGCGTCGTCGGTGTACTGCATCATCAAACGCAAGATCCGTCCGCTCGATGTGATGACGTGCCAAGCCAGTAACGAGGACGGCTCCACTCGTCTCGAGTTTGCCTGTACCGGTGTGAGTTACGGTATTGGCTCGGACATTGCCGTGGA
>NW_008649523.1:0-2021 GCF_000247585.1 Phytophthora nicotianae INRA-310 | reverse complement strand
AGCGGTGTCGTCTCGTGGTTCATGGAGCAGGCCAAGATTAACGGAACACTGAAGGTGACTGGTGACGGCGAGCAGTACCGTGACTTCGTGTACGTGAAGGACGTCGCCCGTGCCATTCGTACGGCCATGCTTCTTAAGGACGACGACTTTGATGTGTTCAACGTCTGCACCGGTGTCAAGACCACGATCAATGACGTTGCTGTCGCTGTGAAGGCGAAGTTCGGCTCGTCGGCTGACATTACGCACATTGCGTACCGCCAGGGAGATGTCAAGGAGTCGGTGTGCTCGCCTGTGAAGGCTTCCACCAAGTTGGGTTTCACCGCCAGCTACGACTTCCCCACGGGTATTGGTGAGACCCGCGACTGGTTCATGACTTTGTAAGAGCCCTGGACTGTGTTCATACACGACGTTGACAGCAAGAGAGCTCGGAGGTAGTGACTGCATTGTAGAGCGTCAATCCTCTTGCGAGGCTGGAAATGATCGTGGCAGGTAAAATGTTGATAAAAGAAAAAAAAATGAAAAGAATAAAAAATAAACTGGGTATTAAGCATCGAGGCGTAAATCAAACTCTGAAGTACATGTAGTGCGTCCATGTCACAGTGACAATGCAGAACAATCTAGAATCGAAAGCAGGTTCAGTGAGAGCCTATCAAACATGACGATCTTCCTGAAGTTTGACTCGGGATACCTCATTTCTTTCATCTCTACCGACTGTAGTACTACATGTACAGTAGTAGAAGGACTGTCATACAAGCAATGAAATACTAAGCTTACTAGGAGAAGCATTCTTCTAATCACCAGGAGGTAGCGTGCATGTTGCGCGCACCAGAGCCCACACAGTGTAATTTATCCGTCGCTTTTTCTTTAATTTCTTCCAGGATTTTTTTTTTTATAAAATTGTGTGCGACTGTTCAGCGGGCTAGCGCCACCGCCTGTCGCTTGATTCGGTACATTTCTTGCCCCCGGCCAGCGAAAAGCATCGCAGTGAGCTGAGTTGTTTTTTTCGCCCAAACGCCAGTGCGTGACTTCTTCCGCGGAGCGAGCCTAGAGCAACAAGATACACGCGATGCTGCCCACGCGTCACGGCCGTAATGGCCGCCCCGAGACAAGTTGGTTACTGCTGCCCAAGTTCTACGTGTACGTGGGGGCACTGGCCATCTTCGCGGTTGGCGCGCTGTTTGGCGGTGGCTACTACCAGACAAGCGGCGGTCACAGTGCCATGACGCCGGTGTTCCGCCGCTTCGCGTCCCCCAAGCCCACAGTGCTAGTCACGGGTGGTCTGGGCTTCATCGGCAGTCACGTGGTGGAGGACTTGCTTGCCAATAACTTCGAGGTGGGCGAACAAGTGGAGTCGCTTCAAATAGGATCCATGACAGGAACGCTGACACTGCTCCTGTTGTTGCTGTAGGTGGTGGTGTACGATGACATGAGCAACGGCAAGAACTTCAATCGCGGCGCGGCTGCTGTGCTGGTCAAGGATATCACTGTGGTGGACGACTTCTCCTTTATCATTCACAAGGTGCGTAGCATTAGATGATTCTTGCTTCGTGCAGGATACAGTAGTTTTCCCTATCAAAACGTGGATCGCTGACATGTCCCTTGGCACAGATTGACTACGTGGTGCATCTTGCCGCAGCGATCTCGGTGGAGGAGAGTACTCGTCTTCCCGAGAAATATGAGCGCATTAACGTCGAAGGTTCGCGCAAGGTGCTCGACTGGGCCGCCAAGAATGGCGTCAAGCGAGTTGTTGCTGCTTCCTCCGCTGCCACGTACGGTACTCCACTCCCCGAGAACTTACCTTTGAGTGAAGAAACCGCCACTGGTGGAATCTGCGCGTATGCCACGACCAAATTCCAGATGGAGAAATTGATGAAGCAGTTCAACGAGGACTATGGTCTTCCGTCGACGGCGCTACGTTTCTTCAACGTGTACGGCCCCCGTCAAGACCCCCACTCGTCGTACAGCGGTGTCGTCTCGTGGTTCATGGAGCAGGCCAAGATTAACGGAACACTGAAGGTGAC
>NW_008649522.1:2686-4394 GCF_000247585.1 Phytophthora nicotianae INRA-310 | reverse complement strand
AAACACACTCCCATTTGAGCCTGTCATGCGGATATGGGACGTGTTCTTCTGTGAAGGTAGCCATGTATTACTACGAGTGGGGCTTGTGCTACTTAAGCTCAACCAACCTCGCATCATGGCGTGTGACGACGCACTGGACGTGTACGAGATGTTCAAAGTCTCGCACGAGACTCTACAAGAGCTGACGGCGCCCTACCGGTCGGGTCTGCTGAACCGTGACGAGTGTGTGTGCGATACGTTGATTCGCCTTGCAATGGACAAGTCCTTCCTGGGGACGATTCCGTTTGATTCTTTGCACGAGTTGCGTCAATACTACCGGGGCGAGATCGAAGCGGAACTGGACGAGGTGGAAGCTCGACGACTGGAGCGTCAACGCAGTGAAGAGGCGGGGGAAGCGTGTGAAGAGCGAGCGCTCATGATGGAGTACGACTTCGTGGACGACTACACGTGCAGCTCTGGCTCGGAGGCCTCTCCTGCGCGACACATTCGGTTCATGGATCTGTACGACAGCGACGACTCGACTGCCGACTACTTTGTCGACGTCATGTACGACTTCTCCATGCAACACCACTGCTGCTAAAGGACGGACTAGTATCTATTTTATTTGTTTGAACCAACACACAACTGCTTATACCATTGCTGTCTACGGCTTGGGATGTAGTGAGTCGTACAGGAAGTCGGCGGCTTTCGTATACGCGGACGCATCGCGTGGATCATAGTGTTCGCCTTCGACACGAAGAATCTTGGCCGGTCCAGCATATTTGCTAGCAAGTTCGTGGCTCTGCTCCTTGGGCACATACCTGTCATCGTTGGCTGCCACGAAGAGTGCGGGGGCGTAGCAGAGCTCGACAAAGTCCACAGGCCGCAGCAGCTCGATATCGACTTCAGTGCGTTTCCTCACGCTCTTGTTGATGGCAGCTACAGCCACTTTCATCACCGTCTTGGGCACAGGAAAACCCTCTTGTTGCATTTCACGCAGGATTCCTTCATTCACTTCCTTCATAGACGCATACCCACTGTCCAGTACAATCGCCCGAATAGGTTTGAACAGCTTTGGACCAGTTCGCAGGGCATACGGCAACGTCTCGAGCTTGGCCTGCATCTTCTTGTCTGCCGCTCCGGTCGCTCGAAGCGCAAGGTTGGCGATAGCAGGGAACGCCCCCATACTGTGCGCATACAGACAAATATCCGACACGGATGCGTCCTTTTCGAGGGTCTGCAGTACAGCAAACAGGTCCAGCGATTCGTTCCAGCCCATGGTCACATAGAGACCGTCCGACAGCCCAGAGCCGCAGCAGTCGAAGGCCAGTACGGAGAAGCCGCGTTTTAACGCTGCATCACGCACACGCAGTGCATCTAGTCGAGAGCCAATGTTGGAGTGCAGGTAGATCAGACACGGCGTGACAGCCGGGGTGCTGCTGCCCTGTGCGAAGAGCTGCCAGTGCGAACAGCGCACACGCAAACCCCGCTCATTGAGCACGTCGAAGTCTCTGCGTCTGGCCTGCGTCACGTTGTCCTGTGTGGGATCTACCGACAGCTCGGCGACCTGGAAGCGCTCGGGGCCGAGCTCGTGAACGTCGTACAGCGCTCGCTTGGGGCGGATCACCAGCTGCACGACGTCGCGGTAGCCTTTGCCCAGCAGCTGCTTGACACTGGCGTCGCCTGTACCGCCGAGACGCTTGAGTTCTGCCTCCAACTCGCCCTCGGC
>NW_008649522.1:0-571 GCF_000247585.1 Phytophthora nicotianae INRA-310 | reverse complement strand
AATTTATTGGTCCCAGTCTACGAATTGCCTATGTTCAGGAGCTGTCAGGAGACAGCGACAGCTTTGGCGAGCTGCGTCGTGTACTGCAGGTTTATTCTCTACGGAATCCGGCGGTGGGATATTGTCAAAGTATGAACTTTCTCGCTGCAGTGCTGCTGCAGAACATGGGAGAAGAGGAGGCTTTCTGGGTGCTGGCAGCGATCGTGGAGGAGCTGACGCCGCAGTATCATACGCGTACGATGACTGGCAGTCGCGCAGACCAGCGCGTGTTCTCGGATCTTGTGACGCAAAAGCTGCCAGTACTGGCGAATCACTTGCAAACGCTGGGCGTGGACTTTGAGCCATTCACACTGAAATGGTTCCTCTGCCTGTTCCTAAACACACTCCCATTTGAGCCTGTCATGCGGATATGGGACGTGTTCTTCTGTGAAGGTAGCCATGTATTACTACGAGTGGGGCTTGTGCTACTTAAGCTCAACCAACCTCGCATCATGGCGTGTGACGACGCACTGGACGTGTACGAGATGTTCAAAGTCTCGCACGAGACTCTACAAGAGCTGACGGCGCCCTA
>NW_008649521.1:3655-4401 GCF_000247585.1 Phytophthora nicotianae INRA-310 | reverse complement strand
TGATCATCACAATCAAAATAACTTCTGGATTTTCCGATTTATGCTACTTTTTACCAAATCTAATTTATAGTAGCAGCAGTAATTGGCAACCATTTGGGAGAGTGCCCACTTTCCAAACGGCATTCATCCAGACACAGCATAGTAGCACCGGATGCCGACCCCAGTTCGTCTACAGGTCAAGATTGTAGAAATTAACAAGACAAGCAGGACAGACGCTCCCGTGAGAGGGCCTCTATTCTCGTTTGATAGCAACAAAGATAACTATGAAGTTTTTTGTAGCAAAACTGAAGAGAAGGTCGTCAAAAGCTTGCGCAGCTACCTAGCATCTACATCAAGCCAAGACAGACAGCACGGCAGCGAGGTTGGGTAGCACTGTCAGCAGACTGTAGAAGCATTGCAACTTGGCTAAGTACGTATCCACCTCAAATGGCAGCGCCTCTCTTGCACGGCGCTCTAATACATTTCGTGAGAGATTCAGCTCGAAGCGGAGCAGGCAAAGTACGCACGTCGACGAAAGGCCTCGCCGCTGGTCTGGAAAGCGTCGTTTCACCTCCGCCAGCATCTCTTCAACGTAGAAGCAGGGGTGATTTTTGGCGTAGGAAGCCACAAGCGATACGGCAGCTGCAGGGTACACCGGACGCGCTTCTCTCTCCTAACAACTCCTACCGCATCAGGCGCGCACCCTGACGCCACAAGCGCCTGTCCTCAGTGGCGCATGGGTGTGAACCCTTTGATCAAGTTTATAT
>NW_008649521.1:0-915 GCF_000247585.1 Phytophthora nicotianae INRA-310 | reverse complement strand
TCGCCGAGAAACCGTACAAAGGATTCCCGACTTTCTATGCCTTCGTCGCCGACCAGTACAAGCAAAAGCGCGATCGTCTCAGCCGCGCGTTGGCTAAACTATCTCTCTGCCATTCAGATACTCGCCCTTCATTACAAACTAGCCAACGACGATTTACTCTGCTGACTACAAGTGGCGCGCGGTGACTCTACATTACGCATAGGCTGTACCATGCGAGGTTGTAGGGCGTGTGTTAGGAGTATCTGGACGTGCTGTTCGTCGATGATATACCCAGTTCGAGGAGGCTGGCCACGTGCTACCAAAGGAGAGAGAAGCGCGTCCGGTGTACCCTGCAGCTGTCGTATCGCTTGTGGCTTCCTACGCCAAAAATCACCCCTGCTTCTACGTTGAAGAAATGCTGGCGGAGGTGAAACGACGCTTTCCAGACCAGCGGCGAGGCCTTTCGTCGACGTGCGTACTTCGCCTGCTTTTTTTTTTTTTTTTTTTTTGAGAGCTTCTTGGAGATAAACTTCGAGAGGTATTAAGCCGTCTTTGAGCATGCCTTCATGAGCGGTATCAAACTTTTCGATTGCACCGAGACCTATGCATACGGCGAGGCCAAATAGTCGTGCTCGGGGCGTCGAGAATCGAGCAGCGACGATATTATGAGGGTTTTGGAGTTTGAGGACAACAAAGGGCATTCGGAGTATGACCGATCTGGGTATTTCTACTCGCCCTAGCGATGTAGCACTAGATGTATTGTAAAACCGGCTGCTTTGCTAATATCATTTCTAAATCTGCCGTTTTGTACATTGATTTAGCAACCTGAAATAAACTATTCTGATCATCACAATCAAAATAACTTCTGGATTTTCCGATTTATGCTACTTTTTACCAAATCTAATTTATAGTAGCAGCAGTAATTGGCAACCATTT
>NW_008649520.1:3050-4541 GCF_000247585.1 Phytophthora nicotianae INRA-310 | reverse complement strand
GTTCTCCTGGCCACCACCGTCGTCAAAGCACAAGTTGGGCTTCGCGGGACGACGCAGCATCAGAGTATCAGGGTCCAACTCGAACCACTGGTTCTCGTTACCTGCGTCGCACTTCCAGAGGTGAGCTGTGCTTTCACCAGCAGACCAACCGCCACCGTCGTCAAGGCACATTCCGGGTTTACTCACACTTCGGAATTCGCGAGTATTGAAGTCGTAGGAGAAGAGCTGATTCATGCTCTGAGGATCGCATGGCCGGTAGACGAACTTGGTCTCACCGCTCGTCCAGCCTCCGCCATCGTCCAAGCACAGGTTGTTCTTCCCGTGTGAACGAATCAACACTTGCTGACCAGATTTAAGTAGATCCAAGTACTTGGTACCAATACGGTCAGGGTTCGGAATTCCTGGTACCTGGATCGAAGCAGGAGAAATAATCTCAAAGTGTTGGTTCGGGTTGTTAACGTCGCAGGTCCAGAGCCAGAATTTGGTCTCAGCTGGTGTTGTTCCGCCACCGTCGTCAAAGCACAAATTGTCCTTAACTGGGTTGCGGATCATCATGTTCTCGTCGTCGAGAATGAACCATTGGTTCTGGTTATTCTGGTCGCAGTCCCACAACTGAGCTGTAGTTTGCGCTGCCATCCAACCACCACCGTCATCCATACACAAACCAGGTTTGTTAACGCTCTTGAATTGGTGCGTCGAGGAATCGTATCTGAAGATCTGGTTGGGACTCGTTGGATCACACGGTTGATTGGTAAACTTGGTCTCTCCACTCGAATGGCCTCCACCGTCATCGACACAGAGATTCTCCTTGCCACGAATGCGAAGCATAAGGCTCTGGCCCGAGTAAAGCAGATCGACGTCGTCATCAAATCCAGCATCGATGAGCTTCTTCCTCCTCTCTGCGAGCATAGCAGCTCGAGGTAGAACCTCAAAGTGTTGGTTCGGATTGTCGTCACTACAGAACCACATGACGAATCGAGTCTGACCCGGTGCGATGCCTCCACCGTCGTCGAAACACAAATTCTCCTTCACGGGGTTGTGCAGCATCAGCGTATCTTCATCCATGACGAACCACTGATTCTGGTTGTTCGGATCACATTCCCAAAGCTGAGCTTGGGATCCTGCTGCGTTCCAGGCGCCGCCATCATCCATGCACATACCAGGCTTGTAGACACTCTTGAACTGGTGCGTCATCGCGTTGTACGTGAAGATCTGGTTGGGGCTGTTCGGGTTGCAAGGCTGGTCAACGAACTTAGTCTCGCCATTCAAGTGGCCCCCTCCGTCGTCCACGCACAGGTTGGCCTTACCACGAACACGAAGCATGATCTCCTGTCCAGTGGCGAGAATGTCAAGCGCAGTGGTCCCTGCCGCAATCTGCATCTTCTTCTTCTCCTCCATGATTCGTTCAGGAGAGACGACTTCCAAGTGTTGGTTGGGACTGTTACTATCACAAGGCAATAGCATGTATCTAGTAGCACCCGCTGCCATACC
>NW_008649520.1:0-670 GCF_000247585.1 Phytophthora nicotianae INRA-310 | reverse complement strand
ATTGAAGATTTCAGCCGCGGAGATGGCAGACGAGTTGTCAGAGTTGACGAGATCGATCGTGTTGTTGGACGGCGCCAACAGGTTCCAGTCTCCGTCTCCGTACGTTGCCAGTGGCATGTCTGCCTTCGGGACTACCGGGACATCCGGAGGTGGCACGTTGACGCCCTCTTGATCCGGTAACAGCTCGTTCTCGTTCGGGTTGGTGCCAGTCTCAACTCCATTACCAGGACCAAAGTCTCCAGCCGGCGCTTGCTCCCAAGCATTCGAGCCTGTAGTCTCTCCAGGAGTGACATTATCCGGGTTGGATGGTTGAGGAACCTGGTCAATTTGAATGGGTCCAGGTGGCAGGATGTAGCCGTCACCGTCGAAGTTCCACGGGCCTTGCTCGATTTCAAAAGGTGGTGGGTCCATAGGCCCAATGCCCAGCAAAGCTCCACGCGACAGGATCTCAAACTGCTGGTTCGGGTTGTCGATGTTGCAGTCCCACAGGAAGAAGTTCTCCTGGCCACCACCGTCGTCAAAGCACAAGTTGGGCTTCGCGGGACGACGCAGCATCAGAGTATCAGGGTCCAACTCGAACCACTGGTTCTGGTTGTTAGGGTCACAGTACCACAAGTGCGCCTTGGTACCTGCAGCGTTCCATGAACCGCCATCGTCGATGCACAAGCCG
>NW_008649519.1:2991-4431 GCF_000247585.1 Phytophthora nicotianae INRA-310 | reverse complement strand
TTCTTCATGTGAGCCGATGCCTTCTCGAGGGTCGTAAAGGCACCCGTGGATTCCACCACGTACTGCACCTGCTCCTCTCCCCACTTGATGTTGGCGGGGTCCATCTCGTTGAACACACGGATGGGCTTGCCATCAACGTAGATGTTCTTTTCATCGTGGTCGATCTTACCGTCGAAACGGCCGTGCACAGTGTCGTACTTGAGCATGTACTCCATGTACTTGGTGGCGATGAACGGGTCGTTCACAGCGACAACCTTGATATTCGGGTTCTTGGCAGCGGCGCGAAGCACGAGGCGGCCAATGCGACCGAAACCGTTGATGGCAACGTTAACCATGGTTTGCAGGTGTTCAGTAGCTGTGCACTTGGAAGGCAGATCTAAGAATGACGCATTAGCGGAGACCACTGGAGAACCGTGGAGCCTCAGTTATTGCCATAAAGCACTTTTTTTTAAAAAAAAAGTTCTTGCCTAACATGTAGCTTATGGCCCACCATAATAAAAAAAGATCAAAAGGGGGGCCGAAACCATTGCGCACTTTTTCCTATACAAAGTACTTTTTATTAAAACTTCAAGACGAGGTTTTTTGCTGATTGCTTGTTAGGGACTGTAAATGACTTGATTGTACTATTGTTTACAAATCTCGAGACATGAACCCAAGCACCAATAGCTCTGTCTATGCCCGTCTGGAGCGCGGCTTTTTTTACTGCCGGACCTTGTCTGCGCAAAATGCTCTTGGGTGATTTGAAAAACACTTGTGGGTTTTTTTAACGGAGAGACCGATGAAAAGTCATTCGAGATCTGGTAACCAAAACGAGGTGGACCACAGGTGCCCCGAAGAGGGAACTTCAAAAGATGGTGACGTTGGCTGACGTAGTGATTGCTTTTGCGTTGAATCAATGTGATTCGCACTTGTAAAGCTCTTTGTGCGGCTGCATCTCTGACCAGCAAAGAGGAGATGCGGTCGTCATCAATGCTCGCACTTGTTACCACACTTTGCAAATACTAAGTTACTTAGCGGCAACGGCGGAACCAAAACTTCAACAAGCAACAGTTCGTCATGAGTTTCATACTTCTATTGATACAGACAACAGCAAACTTGTCGACGCTGCTCTGATAAGAAGGGGGCCGTATGCAACTCCGCACGACACAAATCTCTAGAGTGCTGGCGTGCACTCATCTAACGCACCAGCACATACTTCAAGTCGAACGTAGCAACACCATCAATGCAAACTTACTCGTTCTTGACCATGTGCTCGATCAGGTCCAGCACACGCGAGCTGTAACCCCACTCGTTGTCATACCAAGACACAAGCTTCACAAAGTCGTCGGTCAGAGCAATGCCAGCCTCAGCATCGAAGATCGACGAGTGCGAGTCGCCGATGAAATCGCTCGACACCACAGCCTTCTCAGTGTAGCCGAGAATTCCCTTCATCTCGTTCTC
>NW_008649519.1:0-551 GCF_000247585.1 Phytophthora nicotianae INRA-310 | reverse complement strand
CTCGCCGACTTAATAGCAGCCTTGATCTCGTCGTATGAGGCGGGGTTCACCAGACGAGCAGTCAGATCCACCACAGACACATCAGCAGTCGGCACACGGAACGACATGCCCGTCAGCTTGCCGTTCAGACTCGGAATCACCTTGCCCACAGCCTTGGCGGCACCAGTGGAGCTCGGGATGATGTTGAAGCAAGCGCCACGGCCACCACGCCAGTCCTTCTTGGACGGACCGTCAACCGTCTTCTGCGTGGCAGTCACAGCGTGCACAGTCGTCATCAGACCTTCCTTGATGCCGAACTTGTCGTTCACCACCTTGGCCAAAGGAGCCAAACAGTTCGTCGTGCACGAAGCGTTCGACACCACGTGCATGTTCTTCTCGTACAGCTCGTGGTTCACGCCCATCACGAACATGGGGGCGTCGCTGGACGGAGCCGAGATCACCACCTTCTCCACACCGTTCTTCATGTGAGCCGATGCCTTCTCGAGGGTCGTAAAGGCACCCGTGGATTCCACCACGTACTGCACCTGCTCCTCTCCCCACTTGATGTTGGC
>NW_008649518.1:7171-7715 GCF_000247585.1 Phytophthora nicotianae INRA-310 | reverse complement strand
TATAAGCGATTTGCAGGTCCAGTCTGTCCCGGTGTAAGAGCCGAGTCTGGGTCTTCAGATCACGCCCGAACGATCAGTTGCCATTCTGGTAGACGTATTGTTGTGGGTTTATCCTGCCTACACTAGTAGCTAGAGTCGCCGTTGGAATTACAAAACCGCATGCAAACCAGACGCACAGTCATCTGCCTAATGGAGCCATTGATGTATCGCACACCTATGTGGAAACCCTTCGTAACGAAGTGGCTACGTGAAGCCACTTGGGTGTAACCCCGTCACAGACGGCCAATGTCATAGATATGACAGACGCATCAGCCACGATCCCTGCAACCCCGCAGGCGACAGCTTCCTCCTCTTGACCATTGTTCGACGGTAATGGCGACGGCAATGTGATTGTCGCGGATAGCATAAAAAGGCTAATAGTTCACTTTCTTTTGTGGTGTTGTAATTCCCACGGCGACTCTAGCTACTAGTGTAGGTAGGATAAACCCACAACAATACGTCTACCAGAATGGCAACTGATCGTTCGGGCGTGATCTGAAGACCC
>NW_008649518.1:2614-3135 GCF_000247585.1 Phytophthora nicotianae INRA-310 | reverse complement strand
CAAGTGGCTACATGTAGCCACTTGCGTGTAACCCCGTTACACCATCCCCCCGTTAAGATAAGACACACTAGTCTTAACACGTCACTCAAGTATTGGCAAGACTGTCAATTCTCAGGGAGAACCCGAGCTTATTTCATGATGAGCTCGCCAAAGATGACCCCAGCAAAAGTGTCTGCACCTGCAGACACTGCCGTGTCCGTGCCTGCTTCTGCAGGCACCACCACTCCCGCGGCGACAGAAGAGAAACTTTCTGTCGCTCAATATCACCTTCTGCAACAGCAGAAGCGTGCCCAGGACTCAGCTGGCACCCCGTCAGCTATCCTGTACGGTTCGTCAGTGTTGAACACCGACGGCAGCATCCCGATTGACTTTGGGTCTGACATCGAGGATGTCACCATGAAGGAGGACGAGGCCTCCTCGTCCTCGGCTGCCGAGTCTAAGGCGGCCGAAACAACGCTCGATCCACTCACTGGATCGTGGCGAACGCGCGATGATGATCCGAATAGTACCCTGATGATCCT
>NW_008649518.1:0-2514 GCF_000247585.1 Phytophthora nicotianae INRA-310 | reverse complement strand
CCAGACGCTTACCTTGAAGCCGGACCTCGCTCGTGTGTTTGAGTGAAAATTCTGTTCTGTTACTCGTTATGCCCTTTCGGGCTCTTCCTAATATGCAATCCGAATCAAGTATACAAAAATCTAGCCGTCATGGATCGCTACGTGTTCCAACAGTCATTTCAACCGTCCTTGTGCCTTCTCAGGTCTCCGGTGGGCGCTCGACTTCTAGTCGCACCCACCGAAGAGTCGCTCCAACCGTCACCGAGTCGTAGTACCGCAGTCCGTCAGTTCTTGATCGCTGAATGTGAATCTAGCTTCACCGATACTGACCACCCGACTTGTGTGACATCTTGGTCATTGTCGGACCCGATGAGCGTTTGGTAGTGACGCATCCTTGACCGCTTTGTCCAGTGGTTGCCACTTATCACGTGACCGAGCGTTCATGGCCTTTGGCAACTTGAATGTAACCACTTCAGCGATTACTTAGAAATCACTACACCACACTTCCTATTGATATAATGGCAACATCTTTCTACCAATAACAGCAGTAATAACCACTCGTTCGCAAATACCTTTCATAGACAATACCACTTTTAGGAGGAAACTCAAACAAAGACACAGAACCATAAATAACATTTATAATTATATCGTAAACTGGCTTAGCTCTCCTTACTTAAGTAAATCTATACTTTCGGACGAAAGTAGAGTTAATCTAAGTGAACGATTCCTCACACACGTGCGCACACATGTAATCCGAGGAAGTGGGCACAGAGTAGGCCCATTACACCACCTCACGGGCAAGCCAGACGTCGGATGCATTCCTCCAAATACCGGTGCGGTCCTCAGGCTGTCCGCGACATTATGAACGGTAAGTCGCACAGCGGTTGCCTTTCGAGAGAACGTCTTGAGAACGGTCAAGGTGAGTCAGTTGGTGACAGACATGATTACATAGATACGGTAGCCACAACCGTTTGTTTTTCGGCTGTAAATAGAGACCTCAGAGCGGAGGTGATGGCGCGCCTTTGCGATAGTGCGACTGTTAAAGAATGCTTTTCATTCTATGCGATCGCCGATGTCGAATTCTGTCATGCCATCATATCGATGCATCGGCGGAGCAAGACAACAATGGTGAACATCGGCTCAAAATGGACACGTTCGTTCCCGATGGGATACCCTGCGTGATGATGCTGATTACGACAGGTAATGTTTTGCTCTAATATATTTGTGCGCGTCCTCTTGCGGTTCTATTTTTAGGTGTCCTGATGTTCACAGCAAGACGTCGAAGATGATGCGCGTAAAATGCACCATTCTTACGTATCCGGACACGGTCTATGTACTTACCGACAGCGGCAATCTCACCAACGCAGCATGGGACAGAAACGATGATATCCTTGTCCGGGGGCAGAGAAGGACTTAATTAGTGAGTGCTTTGTTTAGATAAAACAACTCTTTTATGTTGTATAGTTGGTCAGGCGCAAGCACTGCTTGACACGCTGACTGCTAACTGCGTCATGGCGATTTAACCCCACGCCAGGAAATCCGTTGTCAAGTACTACCTGGCCGAGCCTGGGCGCCGACAGCCTTTATAGTGCTCAAGACGCGCAAGGCACTCAATGGGACGTACAGGACACACTGGACACCATCCAGGAAGGCACCCACTCGGACATACAAGCCACGATGGACACCGAGTTGAATGACGCTACAGGCACTCAATTTCCAATTATCATTTGCGGGTGGCAGCGTGTGCTGAGCTGTTGCAGAGTAAGGCTCACCGTTAGTGATATTTCATTGCTCATTGGTTTATTCTACATTACAACTCGATATGTTTTCATTTCTTTGGCTTCCCAGTAGTCATTAATATCATGATCAACCCTGACAGTAACTCTGGATTACTCATAGTCAATACTTTGGCACAGATATAGCAGAAAAGCCAAGCGATATCAATCGGTTGAATATGACTGACTGGTAGCTCCGCGAGTATGAGCATACTACCGATGCAAAGTGTGCGGGTACGATGTGTGCGAACGTTGCTCGTCTATCAGGAAGCACAGCTTTCTCATGACAACGCATTTGCTAACGAAGAACTTGACAATATCCTCGTCGAACCTTATCCAACCGCGACCGTCGTTGGTTGAGAAAGAAGGCAGTGGAGAAGCAGTGATGCTTGGGCTTTAAGGACAGTTGTGGAAGGTTGGTTCTATTCGAGTCCGAGTAAAATGAAAATTGAGAGCCCGAACACAACTACCACCGTCCTTGCTCCTATAATGAGGCTTCTAGGGCCTGTGTACCGCGCAGGTATCGCGGAATCCTCTTCAATACAGTATAAGTTCTATGAATATCCTCGCAATGATGACTTCAGCTTGAAGATGTTCGCATAAGGGGATTGCAATATAAAGCGGAATGCATTATTGCAAGGTGAAAGAGTATTGCACTGGAAAATTGCAAGGCAATCTTCACAGTTCTCACTGTGTGCCCACTACTTCGGCTTACACGTTAGCGCACGTGTATGAGGAAGCGTAGTTTGCTTAAACTTAG
>NW_008649517.1:0-4204 GCF_000247585.1 Phytophthora nicotianae INRA-310 | reverse complement strand
AAGCGAAAAGACCCAAGGCAATCCAACGCACGACAGCTTTGTCTTGTGATTTTTTTCTGAATCCAGATGAACATGAGGTAATCGGGTCGGTTCATGCCGAATCCTGGAGATTGGTACCGATGGTAGAAAGATCGTGGCTCGGAGCCAAGGAAGGGTAGTGTTGTTATGGCGCACGGTGCTGTAAACGGTCATCAGGCGAGATATTTGTTATATCGGAGCTTCAGAGCAGGTTATGAGTCTAGACGTAGTGCGTAAGATCGGGCTCTAGTTGAAGTCACATTGGAAGATGACGGTGTCCGGAAAGGGAGACTTACCGGCTTATATGTCAGCGAGCGCATATGTGAAGATCCAAGACTTCATAACAAGGACCACAACCTCAACAAATGTAGCAGTGGCGCTCCGCTACATGTATTGTGGTTTCGTCTATTTTGGCAAAGGGATGGTCCAACATATTGGGCCGATTAGCAGATCACCTCCGATATAAATTTAGGGTTACGGTAAGGCAACTATCTCGGACCGGATATGCCACGGATCACTCAGAATTGTGAAGGGTGTGCCAAAATTGCCGCTTTGGATGGCAAAAGTAAACTTCTCGAAATCATTCGCTAGGACACCGCCTATTAACGTTTATGTCTAATCTAGCTACCACACGCGATCATAGTATTGTTTTTACATGACAACTGTGCCTACATTTAATGGGAATATACTCTCAACTAGATCGTCTTCGACTTAGCTGGGAATACACCTCTTTATACGTAACGAAAGATATTAGAAATAGATATGAGAGATTCAGTCACGTGTGTCATTGAATGTACGTAGTTAGTACAACGTAAGTATCTGTTAGTAGATACTTACGTTGTACTAACTACGTACACCCTTATTCTGCAGACTCCACCAAGATACTAGCGAGCCAATGGACAACAACATGTTCTGGTTCTATAGGATACAAGCTTTATAAAACGAGAAAAAAACTGCTCCAATTACAGTACAAAAAGTTGTGGGATGCAGCACGGTCCCAAATTAAACAATCACCCCGGGTGGTAATAGAACGAATCGGATTACAGGAAGCATTATAGGCCCATTGATTGGGTATAAAATGAAAATTCCCAGATATATTTTCAATCCGTACATAAAATCTTTACTGCTGTACATTTTAGAAAGCGCTCGTAGCTTGTTCACGGGCCGAATCAGCCGCAAATGAAGCGGCAAAAAAGCTCAAATTCTGTGGTTCTAGCGATGTTGGTTTCTAGATAAAAAAATTGTAATCTCAACTTGCCTATTCCAACTATTTTGCTAGTGCGGTGATCCTGCGGCGAGTGCGAGTAGACCATGCTTTGGGGTAGCGTTGCATTGATCTTTGAGCGTTAATGCTTGCTTCGCAGACTTCAACAGCACGCGATGCGATAGAATCTGTAAGGGTAAAACTGGGTAAAACTGGGTAAAACTGACAGAAAAAATGCAATGATGAAGGATTCCACAAAGCTTCTATCTGCTAGCTTTTCTCTAGGTGCTTCCTCTAGGAGATATAATAATCTGTGTTTAGGATGCGTTCCGGGCTAGCTTATACTGTTTTATTTCGGTGACCAATTGTATGACCGAACCTTTAGAAGTGACCGAGTAGTCACTCTTCTCGTTTGGCTCACGAAATGCCCTCGCTAGGTGCACGACAGATGTTAATTCCTCGAGAGTTCAACCAGCTGAGACTTAACAGTTGAGACTTCGGCACGTACACAAAGAGAAAATGCGTGGCTAGCAATCCTGCGAGAGTTCGCGACCAAAGATCGATAGTCCTTAACTATCACATACGGACAGCACGACGCCAAAATATGTTTTAAACATGCTACTTTTGCCCACCTTTCACCTTACATTTTGAGTCAGCTGTACGTTGAACGAGATAGCATCGAGCGAGTTACGCAGCACCGGGGTATTAATCCGTTGAGGGCTGTCCATACGTATTAAAGGTATCCCATTTGACGTGGGATGGAAGGAATTTAGTGCTCTGCGGACCCGACCATACTTATAAAATAAGGGTGTTCATGACCTCTGTCCATGCTGAATGGAAAATTAAGACCTATCACTATCTATACAACCCTTGATAGATGCCAGAAAACGTGATGAGATGAAGAAAAGATTCATTGAAGTTGAGAATTCTGTTAGCGTTTTACGGAATTGCTGGTGATCTGTCCAAGTCGACACAGCATGGAACTATTGTATTCTTTACAAAAATCAAGTAAGACGCTCTAAATGGCTACATCGAACCCAACAGCACTAGCTAGTAGCACCAAACGTTGAGTGTCTCTGCCGTGCAAATTGACTTGAATCGTCTTTGAAGTCTCCTCTAGCTCAACCACTTCATTGGTGTTGGTCGACGGGCTTGTCTTGAACAGTTTCGTTGGACGAAGCGACTTCTTTAGCGCTTTAACTGCCTTAAGAGCTTTCTTTTCAGCTGCATGTCGATCTCATACGGCCTTCTTCTCCAGCTGTTGGATCTTTTCTTTACTGCAGCTTCTTCTTGCGGCTCGTTTTCTTGTAGCAGCTCGCTCTCGCGCGGCTTTCTTTTCTATTTGTTGGATCTTCTTCAAAGTGACTGCTTTTTTCTCTCAGCTTCTTTTGGATCTCTCTTTCTTTTGCATTTTTCACCTTTTCAGCAGCTTTCTCTCTTCGGGATTCCTCTGCTTCAAGAACCGATGCACTCATCTCGTCCCGTGTCATGAGAACATCGCCTTCAACAGAGGTTGGCTGGCGTTTCGCTTTTGGTTCGGAAATCTGAGAAAGCGGAATAAGTTGTAGTAGCTGGTGAAACCTCAAAAAAGCTGCGTCGAGAGATTCGGGTGAGATGCCTTGACGTTTGAGGTATCGCTCTTGGCGCTCTGTAGGAACTGGGGTTTGAACTAGAACGAAGAGTTTAATCTTTTGAGCCTTCGCGTATTTAAGTAGCACACCACTGATGTGTGCGGAATGACATCCAAAATTAATAAAACCGGTCTCAGTACATTCTTCTTTGTCATCTCCTTGTCGAAAACTTCAACCAGTGCAAGAACAAGAACCCGTTGATATTCGAAGACTAGGACATGGGGCAGACAGCGCCATCAACTACTCCATCCATCCATTCTAGTTGCCTGTTAATGCCAGGGAATATGAACATCGGAGGAATGTGGTCGCCTGCAGCGGGCACACACGCCATGACTGACATGTTCTCGCGATCATTGAACCGCGCAAAGTTAGCTCGCCTGCTCTTGGAGCAGACCAGACGGGTTGGAGTTCTGCCTTGAGGGTAAAACCCCGTTTCATCACAGTTCCAAACTTGAGCAGCACTTAGGCCTTCCATAGCCTCCTGCAAGTGGTACGAATGAATGCGCTCCTTTGCGAAGCGCTTTTGGTGGCCAGGATTTGGGCCTTTTTGAGAGTCAGCCGGTAGATGTGACGATCAGCAAAGCACGTAGGCCATCTAGAAGACGGAAAGAATTTGGACATGGCCTTTCCTGCCTTTGCAGCAATCTGGCGTGCAAGAATGAGCAGCTCACCGTCCGTCATGCACACACCTACCTTCAAACGGTACAGAATCACTTGGACAATACCCTCTTCTTCGTCCTTTGACAGGACTGTCTTGTGAACTGCCCAGCATTGACGCCCTTTTTGAACCGCCGATGTAAACTTGTTTTGGACATACCAAACGACAAGGCTGCTCGTCCGAGGGGAACACCCTCTTTCTTCGCCGAGCGCATATCCCCGGCAAAGCGTGCAGGTCGACTCTCCCGATGCTTTACTTCATTTTGCTTGGTCACCATGAGGCTTGGATTGTGATTGGTGAGGTCGATTTTTAAAATGGCAGTGTGCATTTAGGTTTTAATAGTTTTGGCCGGGGTAAATAGGAAAGAAAAGCTCCTTGTTTCCACTTCCACAACAGCGCAACTGTATATGTTGCCGACATGTTGCTAAAGCAACATCTATGTCCAAAGCCCACATCTAACAATAACACTTGGATCGTTTCACATTGTGTTCAATTTCACATAGTGTCAGCTATTCCCAGTATGATTGTGTTCGGAAAGGAGGCTTACCAGCTTTCATCTAGTGCCCATGTTAAGATCCGAGGCTTGATAACAAGGTCCATGTTGTTATCTTGAGCGTAGTTACAGTAGGTGGTGTAGTTAACCGTCAGACGGAGCGACTAATTCAAAAGTGAATACCGTCCTCAGCTCTTCAT
>NW_008649516.1:11144-11647 GCF_000247585.1 Phytophthora nicotianae INRA-310 | reverse complement strand
TCGACGGTGTTGAGTTACCTATCGCTTACACCAGTAGAAAGATGAAATCTGCGGAACTCAATTACCCGACGCAGCAGCAAGAACTTTTGGCAATCTTTCACGCGCTGGCAGCTTTCCGGATTTACTGCTTGGACAAACCACCAATCGTGGGAACGGATCACAAGAGTCTTGAAGGTCTCTTCACTCAGAAGATGGCGAATCGTCGTCTCGCGCGCTGGTATGATATCCTCGCGGAGTATCCGCCAACGTTCTCATACCTCCCGGGTGCGAAGAACAGAATCGCAGATGCGCTTAGTCGAAGACCAGACTTGCAACCAGAAACGAAGTACTTCCATGATTTGAGTGTGACCAGCTTCAAAGATGCGTTCTTCAGCTTGGCAGTCACCGAGGTGACCTCAAACAGCGAGGTGATAACAAAGATCAAAAAGGCGTACATGAGCGATCGCGAAGCAAAAGCGATTTTCACAGCAATCCAGCGGCGCGCAGATAGCCAGCAGCCGAAA
>NW_008649516.1:6240-7024 GCF_000247585.1 Phytophthora nicotianae INRA-310 | reverse complement strand
AACGACGACGACGATGCACTCGATAAGCCTGTTCCTGGTGTTAACGACGATGAAAGACCCCCAACAGATCTTATTTTTGATCCGGCACGGCCTCATGCGGCTGGCGGTTTGGGTGCTGTGGCGGGCGGTACCGTGCTCTCAGAGATGCTAGTAAATATGCAATTGAATGGCTGGGCAGTACTCCAGCTCCAGACACCCTTCTCCGACACGCACGAGCGTTTGAAAATAGACTCCAAGTATGGCTACGTGAAGATTTTCCTGGCATATCTCGATGCGTTCAATTATCAAACAAGGACACACTAACGCCGGCATCTAGTGATCTTGGGGCGTTCTTGCTGTTTGTGACGCCGTAACTATTGAGAATAACGCGGGCATCAGCAACGACTACCCCAAGGAGAACTTGGACGACCGTGAGGACGCTCAACATGCCAATCAAAACACCCGCATCTGAAGAAGCCAACGTACCAAGCCCAAACTACACAACAAATCATGACAGCATTGCAAAAAAAATGATATTTCTGGCAGAGAGTTGTGTGTTTTTATTGGGCTGCTTTTTGCGCGGACTATCGCTCCTAAGAAAGAGAAGCTTTATCATCACTGGAAGACCACAGACGAAAGATCTATCCCTCGAGGCTGCTTTGGTCATTACATGAAACGCGACCGATTTTTACACACATTTCCTGGAATCTACACTTTCACAGTAACTTCGATCCGAGGGCGACATCCGACCGAGCGTGAAACTCCGGCCGGTAATCACTGCAAGAAAAGTTTCAGCTCAACTTCA
>NW_008649516.1:0-2190 GCF_000247585.1 Phytophthora nicotianae INRA-310 | reverse complement strand
CTTCGGATCCAAATATTGTCAGCCCCGACGAGAGTGGTGAATATGGAGAGCTCGATTTTGAGAGAGACGGTGAAGCCGATTTGGTTTAAAACGACGACGACGATGCACTCGATAAGCCTGTTCCTGGTGTTAACGACGATGAAAGACCCCCAACAGATCTTATTTTTGATCCGGCACGGCCTCACGCGGCTGGCGGTTTGGGTGCTGTGGCGGGCGGTACCGTGCTCTCAGAAATGCTAGTGAATATGCAATTGAATGGCTGGGCAGTACTCCAGCTCCAGACACCCTTCTCCGACACGCAGGAGCGTTTGAAAATAGACTCCAAGTATGGCTACGTGAAGATTTTCCTGGTATATCTCGATGCGTTCAATTATCAAACAAGGACGCACTAACGCCCGCATCTAGTGATCTTGGGGCGTTCTTGCTGTTTGTGACGCCGTAACTATTGAGAATAACGCGGGCATCAGCAACGACTACTCCAAGGAGAACGTGGACGACCGTGAGGACGCTCAACATGCCAACCAAAACACCCGCATCTGAAGAAGCCAACGTACCAAGCCCAAACTACACAACAAATCATGACAGCATTGCAAAAAAAAGATATTTCTGGCAGAGAGTTGTGTGTTTTTATTGGGCTGCTTTTTGCGCGGACTATCGCTCCTAAGAAAGAGAAATTTTAGCATCACTGGAAGACCACAGACGAAAGATCTATCCCTCGAGGCTGCTTTGGTCGTTACATGAAGCGCGACCGATTTTTACACACATTTCCTGGAATCTACACTTTCACAGTAACTTCGATCCGAGGGCGACATCCAACCGAGCGTGAAACTCCGGCCGGTAATCACTGCAAGAAAAGTTTCAGCGCAACTTCATCCCCCCCCCCTCGATGATGGCGTTTGATGAAGCGATGCTTCCTTCTACTTCGGAGTTAACACGTATTCTACAATGGGTATTCACTTCAGATGGCTCGCAAATACAACAAATATTTCAAAAAATCTTCTACGGTAATGTTGGGAGCAAAAATAATAATTACCAATCGAAAATCAATCATGATTCAAAAATTTAAACCTGCTCCATATACATACTACCCCCTCGGTCGTATCCCCAAGGCTAGGAATACTCCCTCATCAGCAAACAAAAAAATAGGGTTCCTGTTTACTAGTCACATACAAACCTAAGATATTATTCCCTGTCACTCCTCAGTTATAAAATGGATTACATTTGAAGTCAAATATTCCTAATATCGGTGCTTAACTATGGAAAAAGTCACAACTGCACAAAGAGTGTTATTGCTGTCACGGAACGTTGAACCAACGAAATCTACCCTTTCTACCGCTATGGACATGACTCGAGCATTACGATCAGGGAGAAGCATTCTGACTTCAGTCTAATCACCTCACCCGTCACAGTGACACCATTCTCTCGCCACCAGGAGACCCACTTAGCAATAAACTAGTTGAGTTTAGGATGACGCAACGCGTAGAGCAATTTTGTGACCAACCGAGAGACCAGAGGTGACTCCAGCGCTTTCCTGCGCATTACTAGCTACCAGATCATTGCCTGTGGTGAAATGGTGGGTTTTGAAACGTGCCATGACCCGAAGTGGTCGAAGAGCAACGGCGAAACGTCGGTTTCCCGATCGCGGTAGAGGTAGAGAAATAGGCTAGACATTTCGAAAGCCTCTCGGTAGCACTTAAGCCCTCAACCGACACGTCAAGAAACCGCTCAGTCCGCCCTTTTGCTTCTCAGTATCGCGGCTTCTACGGTCTTTGCCTTTTTCAAGCCAAACGCACTCGCGACTAACGGCTACGCTTATGGCTCGGCTGTCCTACCTGCTTCAGTCCAAGTGGATGTCTCGGTGACGAGGATTTCGAGCGGGTGATGGGCTTCTTTAGATGCGTTCGAGTGCGACCGTTCTTCGGACGAGGTGAAACAACGGGCGGTGAGCAAGGAGGAAGCGCTGAGCGGAATTGTGACTTACGTGGGTAGCTGTGTATGCGTTGCAAAAGTGTCCCCTCGCTCCCCAAAAGCTTGGGAGTATGGAATTGTCACGGGCTACACTTGGGTCCAAGACCGTTTGGCAGGGGAGCTGTTTGTCTGCTTCGGCGACGAACAGGACAGTGTGCCTTTCAACCTCAATGAATTACAGGATCTTGCGGTGCGAAGCTACGCTTTGAGACCGTGCCATCG
>NW_008649515.1:0-4526 GCF_000247585.1 Phytophthora nicotianae INRA-310 | reverse complement strand
CAGTAAATTGTCTTAAGTAGACTAAATCATACAATTACTGAATTCGAAACGTACGGTCATCTGTTTCTAAACGAGATTAGAAGTGATTTGCTTTTCAAAAGTTGGTACTTAACCTATCCCATAACACTTCCACAAAAGACACATTCGACCGCGACCTACTGAGTAGTCTTTGATTTTTCGTCGAGAGCTGATGAACGACTCAATCCTTCTTGTCCAACCTTTTATGACTTTTTTGTGAACGTAATCCCGGAATTACAGTGCAGTATTGCTTACGTACACCTCGGGGTACCAATTCCAAAGTACTTATTCAATTTCACCTATCTAAGCTGAAATTATCCAATTTGAAGCAACCACTGAAGGTTCTGCAAATTCACCTGACAGTTATCTTTGAACATATCTTAATATTGCACAGACAAATTTTAACAAAGTCATCTGCAAAACTAATGTAGGGTACCGGTTCCAGAATCGTACTTCCTGCTGAAAAATTCAACTTTGAAGCAACTACACAAGTTTGTATAAATCCACCTGACCGTTCTTCTTTAACATATCTCCATAACTTACTCATGAGTTCTTATCGATTGAATCGCAGAACTGATGTATGGGTATTGATTCCAAGCACTTATCTGATGTCATTGTTTGTACAAGAAAAAGTGGGAGGTTAACGGAGTAACTGATGTTGTCCCTATATGTGTTTACGTGGATGCCGGTTCTAGACTTTCGGCTATCAATGAAGCAAAGGCTAAATTATCAGAACGCTCCAAAATGAAAGACCTTGGTAAAGCCCATTATTTACTTAAAATGGAAATTAGAAGATATAAAGCACGAACGCAGCCAGTCTCTTGCAACACAAGTATATATAGGTTTATTAGACAAGTTCGAGACGACAGACTGCACAACTGTGGTAACTTCACAAGCCACAAGTATTGTTTTAGAAAAGGAAAAGTCGCTTACAGCTCAACAAATAGCAGTGCAGCCATTTGATTACCGTGGACTGGTAGGCTCGCTCATGTATCTTGTTAGAGGTACAAGGCCAGATATTGCTAATGCAGTAAGATAATTAAGTAAGTGCCGTGGCATAGATTAGGAATGCCCATGTAAGACTCCTTTTTGCAACGAGAAATACCTAACGTATCAGAACTCGTGAAGCACCCCATACCAGATTCTGGGTGCCTGCTTCAGTCGGTACAGGCTTTTGAGTAACTTACACACTTCGCCATTATGGCGGTTTCTAAGCCCTTCTGGTGGAATCATATAAATTTCCTCCAATAAATATCCATTCAGGAACGCTATGGAGACATCCATTTGGTGGATGTATTAATTCTCAATTGTTGCAAGTGCTAAAACTAATCGCAAAGACTCATATCAGGCAACGGGTGAGAATATTCACCGTAATCAATCCCGAAATGTTGGTGATTCCCTCTTACAACTAATCTTGCCTTGAACCGATCCACAGATCCATCGGTATGGTATTTTACATATTATACCCAATGACACCCTAATGCCTTCCTTCTTTTTGGTAAATCTACCATTTGTCATGCCTTATTGGCCAGTAGTGTCTGGTATTCAGCCTCGAGTGCACCCAGCCATAATTCCCGGTATGACCCTGCTATCGCCTTCTTTAATGAAGTCGAAATCGGAATGCGGGTTCTGCTAACTCTAACACCTAATATCGAATTAATAGTGACTTTGTACCCACTTAACCGCGGATTTCGTTGCCTTTTGCGCTGAGAGCACGGTCGTATCTCAACAAAGTCATCATCTTTTCTAACTTTTTATTCCGAAATAGGTAACCTTGGTGGTTCTCCCATGGCCCTGGGCGAGTGTATGTCATCCTGACTGATCGGTGACTCATCATACCTTATTCGATCGTAATCAGCTCCCACAGTTACACTATGTTGCACTATCTCCCACAATTGGGGGACTGGGAATCGAGCTATCGACATTGTGGTACATACTACCTGTACAGGTCATTGTATCTTCTGTCTCAGCAGTAGTTAATTGGTGATTTCGTTTGGGAAAAGACCTGCTTATCGCTGCTAACTGATCGGTCATGTCAAACCGTACACTACGTGACACCAAAAGCATATTGTTGACTGTATCCAGCAGACGACAGCCTTATAGTCTTCCGAAATCCCAAGAAATTTGCATTTTAGACCTCTTGACCCTAGCTTTTTATCTGTCCCTTTTGTACTAGGTATATGGGAAAAGCATGTGCTACCCCATATCTGAAGAATATTACCGTCAGGTTTCTTACCATGAATTGCCTCATATGGTGATCTGTTGTCAAGTCTAGACGTTGGCATCCCATTCGACACTTGCATATTTAATCGCTTCTGGCCACCAGCGGGCTGGTATGGCTGCTGTTAAAACCGAATTTCTAAGCTGTCTCATCAGTGTTTGATGACATCTCTCAGCACTACCGTTCTCTTCCTGACTTTTTACATTCGATTTCTCAAATAATATTTATTTGGCTGGAGGAACGTTGTCATTTTCTGATTAACGAATTTAGTACCACCATCACTTCTAATTATTTTTACTGTGTACTGTTCAAATTGCTTTTTGAGTAGCAAAATCAAATTTACATAATGTGTGTACACTTCTTTTGTTGATTTCATCACATAAATTCACTTATAAGATGTAGCATCGTCTACAATTGCTAATGTATAGTGATATCCAGTTCCTCCATATGTTCCATTCACTTTTATCTTTTCCATAGTGTCCATGTGCAAGGTATGCAATGGCTATTTAACACGCGACCCAATAAGATTGGTATTCCTCTAACCAATTAATGAGCAAAAATTGTCATTAGTCTGGCCTTGAGTGCATGACCTAATCTGAGGTGCTACTTTTCCATCAAAGCAATTCTCTGTTCATTAAAATATGTCTTGCTCACTGCATTGACCTTACTATGGTTGGAAGAAGGCAGATAGTACACCGCTCTCTTTTGTACTGCTGCAAATAGGAGCTGGCCATTATAGCTGAACACGTACAGAAACTCCCCATCCCGAGATTGCATGTGATTATACCCTTGTTTACCAAATGGCATGCGCTAATTAAAGTACTCTCGCATTGACGGTCAAACGCAATGTTTCTTATCATCAAACGTAATGACTTATGAGATGGGACTGCAACATGCATTTGTATTGAACCAATTAAAGTAGTATCTGAATTACTACCATTACCATTCTCAAAACTGTGGCTGATGCCTTTCTGTAGCCTCTCGAACCAACTTTTGTCAGAGCTTATGCCGCATCCAGGTCCTGTATCAACAATCCACAGATCATTCGAAACGGTTAGTTGACGTAACCAGCTTAAATATGAACCATATTTTGTACGTTCAATTGGGTTCACTTGTCCGAAAGACAAAAGACATCCCCCGTTGTCCATCTCCGAGTCACTTTTCTCGGTCTCTGACATCTTGAATTCCTCATCCATTTTGACACCCCTTGGTGGTTCGTGGGTCGCCCTTGGCTTCTTAGTCACATGCTGAACCGTGGCAATCTTTTTGGCGGTGCTTGGAGTTCCTTTCGACAGTTGAGTCTGGATGTCGGTCCAAAACATGGGTCTACCCTGCCATCACGCGCTCACACTGGGCCTTCTGATGCCCTTCGCTGAAGCAGTAAAACACCCTTGACCTTGAACACTGGAGTTGATATCCGACTTACGCTTCTTGGTGGCTGATGCGGGTCACCAAACCGGTCCATTCTGACCGACAATCGCTTTCTTGGACTTGTCAACGAACAGATTATTCAGGGTGATCTCCACCTTGTCTGCCATGAACGATTCCTTCGTCAACTCGATCGATGATGCCCAAATCTCACAGGGAAGTTGCTCCAAAACTAGCACGCATATCATCGTCTCCTTCATCATCTCCGTTTCGAGGACCTTCTTCGCCTTCCGATTCATCTCATTTCGCGCTTGATTCAGCTGCGAGAACAGGTGTCCTTCCGATTCGAGTTGAGAATTCGATTCCACCGGTTCGTCAGCGACACAAATCCACCAGCGTTACCGAGCCCAAAATACGCCTAAGGTGTTGCCAAATCACGCACACCTCCAAGTATCTAACGTCATCTGGCAAGGACAACATAAACGCGTTTGTTAGAGTCGTGTTGAGAACATGGCGCATGGCGGCCTTTCGCCACACCATGATCTCTCTTCGCATAGCTTTCCGCTCTTTCTCTGGAGCTGCCTTGACGTCCTCATTCAATAGACGTGGTGGTGTTGACTCCAGGAAGTCCCTCATGCCAACATTTGGTTCAGGAAGACCTTTCTCGAAGAGCTCGTTCTCAACACCCAGGTCTAATCTCACCACGTGCGTGAGTAGCTTGTACTTCCAACTAGTGTACTCAACTTGCTGACCGGAGAACTTCTCCAGGCCAACGCGCGCGGTCTTCTCTTGTTGCTTCATGTTAGTCATCCGTAGTATCTGAAATGTTGTTATCTTGAGCGTAGTTACAGTAGGTGGTGTAGTTAACCGTCAGACGGAGCGACTAATTCAAAAGTGAATACCGTCCTCAGCTCTTCAT
>NW_008649514.1:3932-4596 GCF_000247585.1 Phytophthora nicotianae INRA-310 | reverse complement strand
CATTTTGCTCCGTCTGTGCCGGTGCGTCGCATTGTGGCCGAGTTGCAAGCGACGAAGAATCGTGCGGCTCGCAATATGGAACTTTCCCAGGCTCTGCGTGATCGCATTCGCACGCAGCGGAGCGAAGACCGTCGGCGACTACTTGAAGCTGCCATAAGTCCTCGACAAAGTATAGTAGTTGACACGCTGGACGCCGCAGCTACAGATCCTGTCTGTACACGACCGAATACTACAGTAAGCCCTCGCATCTCCAGGAAGATCACATACACCACGCGGTCACCGGCGCTGAACCACCTTTTACCAACAACCGAGGAGCGCGTGAAGCTTACTCTAAAGTGCGTGTTGTACTGTAGTTGACTGCACCTATACTTATGCTAATTCAAAAAGTTATGTCTCGAGCAGGGGATACGAACAAGAACTTCAAGAGCATCGACAGTCTTTGCGTACGAGTAGCAGTATTTCTTCTCGCGAATTTTGGCGGAAGTGATTGAAAAGCGAGAAATCTGCTAGCTATGGGCTCTCAAGAGGGAATGCTACTACGTTGCACAACAGAAGCCACGGACAGCTCTGGCACTATCGAAGAAATCATGATTGAGCCACGTGTAGCCATGTCCAACGTGTTCATCGACCCTACAGGCGCTCACGTGCTTATTTCAATGGAAAA
>NW_008649514.1:0-512 GCF_000247585.1 Phytophthora nicotianae INRA-310 | reverse complement strand
AACGACATCAACAATTGACCCACCAGCGACTCTAGTGAGCTACTCTGTCACAGCCCAGTCCAAAGTGCTCCAAACGACAGCCAGTTCTTTCTCCTGCTGCTTGTCTACAAACATTGGGATCCATCCATCGAGTTAGTTGAACTTTTAAGCAAAACATACAACAATTGGAGTGGTGAAGCTCGCCCCGCGATTGCTGTATTCTTCAACGGAGCTTGCTTTCCTGCAAACATAACAAGGTGATACATCTTAAGGTCATAGTATTAACCCTCAGAAGCTCAAAAAATAATCGAAAGTACCTTTTGGTGGTGGCGTCAAAACCACGAGAACGTAAATATCATCGGGTTCGTGTGCCTCTGGAATGGGATAATCTGCCAGAGGCACATGCGACTTCATCCTGCTACCACGAACTCTCATGATTTGCATCAAGGTGTCCATGTCGGCTGCTCGAATGCGCTGAAATTCGGCACTGGATTAATGAAGCCACCTATTTGTCCTTGGGTTCCTGGTGTAAA
>NW_008649513.1:3593-4293 GCF_000247585.1 Phytophthora nicotianae INRA-310 | reverse complement strand
GCGTTGTTGTAGCGCACCTTGTTCTCCACTCCAATACCGTTAATACCTTGGTTGTCACAGGGTGTTGAAGGTTCGTCGGTCGGCGCATCGGTGGGCGCGTCAGTTGGAGCATCAGTGGGTGCTTCGGTAGGCACATCAGTTGGAGTATCAGTCGGCGGGTCAGTTGGAGCATCGGTGGGGGCATCGGTGGGTGCGTCGGTAGGCGCCTCAGTAGGAGCATCGGTGGGGGCATCAGTGGGTGCGTCGGTAGGCGCCTCAGTAGGAGCATCGGTGGGCGCGTCCGTAGGCGCATCGGTGGGCGCATCGGTAGGAGAGTCAGTTGGAGCATCAGTCGGCGCATCAGTTGGCGCATCGGTAGGCGCGTCAGTTGGAGCATCGGTGGGGGCATCAGTGGGTGCGTCGGTAGGCGCCTCAGTAGGGGCATCGGTGGGCTCGTCTGTCGGCGCGTCGGTCGGCACATCGGTAGGAGAGTCAGTTGGGGCATCAGTCGGTGCATCAGTTGGCGCATCGGTAGGCGCGTCAGTTGGAGCATCGGTGGGGGCATCTGTAGGTGCATCAGTGGGTGCGTCGGTAGGCGCCTCAGTAGGGGCATCGGTGGGTGCATTGGTGGGAGCGTCAGTTGGGACATCCGTCGGCTCCTCAGTAGGCTCCTCCGTATCACAAGGTTTCTCGGTCGGGGCGTACGTGGTCTCTTCAGTGG
>NW_008649513.1:0-1688 GCF_000247585.1 Phytophthora nicotianae INRA-310 | reverse complement strand
TGTGTTGAACGACCATTCGCTTTTCTGTGTGTGTTTTTTTCTTTCCGCCGTACTGAATCTACTGACTGGAAAATGGGATGGTACTCGCTCCTCTAATTTTTTTTAGCGTTTCGTAAATGACGTGGGGGACGACAACCCTCAAATGGTTGCGACCTCACCGAGTAATCGTCGTGGCTGGCGCCCCTTTAAACCAATACGACCAGTTCTTGTAATGTGTTCACTGTCCAATTCGTGATCGAGTCACAAGACCATATAGCGTTTCGAAACTGCGCTGTCGTGGGCTTCAACAGTCTTCATTAGGAAACCCGGATCAAGTTCTTCACTGCATCGTAGAACAATTCTCTTTAGTCGATGAAACGGATGTGAATTTTCTCGCAGGCCCGGAGAAAACCATTTGCAGTCAACTCGGTCTATATCTCTGATGCTTTCGACATGGTTGTTGGATTTTCGTTTAATGGTGATGACCGAGGACAAATGTCTACAATTTCGTGTATTTCTTCTGGTGAATACTGGAAAATGGCTGCAAAGAAAACGTGAAAGCAACGGTTGTTATAACTTGAAGTCAAGTGTTCCGGTTTCACGATATTTGTTTATGAGTTTTTTTTTTTAAAAATCTGGTTGCTAGTTGTAAAAGTTGAGCGTAGATCAATTTGAAAACTGGGATGTACATTGAAATAGACACTGCTTCGAGCTGGCTGCGACGCTTCCATCACTTTCGTGAAGACATTGAACAGGCATGTATGAAGTGACAAAAAGGACGCCAATACATTCCCAAGCATTGAGGTGAGTTGAATTCAAGAATATTTAGGGTATAAATCTTTACAGCGATGCTATTGCATGGCAGCTGAGGGTCTACAGCGGACCCCGCTGGCGGAAAAGAGTCAGCTTTCTCTGTCTCCCCTTTGGTTGCTTTCTTTCTTTCCATCGACTGTGAAGGCGTTGACACGTTGCTGTCAGCTTTGGCTGCGTAAATTCTTTTTCGATATGCAGACTGTATTGAAGTAATATCGATTTCTCAATTTGTATCTGTGGAAACTACTTGTACTACACTTAGGCAGAGCCTATAGAATCTCCAGGACTCTATAGTTAATTTAGCTATCCGAAGTCGTTAGCTGTTGTTTTGCTGTTTAAAAGTCATGCCTCCCCCCCAAAAAAAAAAAAAAAAGAAGAAATGCTACATGTTTAATTAACTACAGCCTCCTTCAAGCCTACTTATAGCGGGTTAAGTTGCAAGATTGATAAAAATTAACTATAGAGCTGTTCTTAACAAGATACAACAACAGCAACGAAAGAATCAAGAGCAAAAACAGTGTGCAAAATCTTCAATGCATGTTATGTATAGGCGTAAAAAAAAAAGTAGATGCAGTACATCAGTAGTGCGTCTTTGTGCATCCTCAGTCACGGTCCATGTTGCCTGCCTGCCAGTTCTGCTGATCCTCTTCCCTGTTCGAAGTTGACGTCGTCAACTCGCATACAGAGTCTGAACTGGTTTGTTGGAAGCTGAAGGCGTGGCAGTTGATATCATTGTAGCAAGAGACGCAACATGAGTGCCAGGATTGAGCATTACGGGGACCAGGCGTCGTGCTGTAGATGCCGGCGTTGTTGTAGCGCACCTTGTTCTCCACTCCAATACCGTTAATACCTTGGTTGTCACAGGGTGTTGAAGGTTCGTCGGTCGGCGCATCGGT
>NW_008649512.1:3780-4357 GCF_000247585.1 Phytophthora nicotianae INRA-310 | reverse complement strand
CTAAGGAGGAAGACCGCGACAGTTTGGTGGAGAAGCAGGGTATCTTCTCGCCGAGTTATCGTGGGAACGGAAGCGGAGAAAGGGAGTAACTCGAGGTTCCTTGGCAACGAAACGCCAAGGCGAAGGAAAAGGGTAGCGAGAGCGAGACATGAGCTCTCATGGGTGGTACTAGGAGAGGAAGCGGAGGAGGGGCTCAGTGGGTGGGCTCCGCCGCTTGAGACAGAGACGCCACCTTCTGCTGAGATCCGTGAAGACGATGACGAAGAGCACGCAGGAAGGTCAGTCGAGGGTGACGTGGGCGGAAGGACTCCGACTGGGGGCGGTTCGATTGAGGGTTCGGAACGAGGAACGCTGAGGAGAACCGAACCCAGGGTCGAAGGTCGCGAGGCTCGAAGGGACGGAGGGACGCTCAGGTCTGAACCTCTGTCTCCAAGAGCAAGAAGGATGGCTGAGTCGGTGTTAGACACGCCCCGGGGCCGAGGGATGTTTAACCAGTTCCTCGCGCGGCTGGCACGCCAACCAGCGCCGAGCGAAGAACCGGCTCCGGCGAGGACGACGACGGGTGAGACGGCGGAAG
>NW_008649512.1:0-515 GCF_000247585.1 Phytophthora nicotianae INRA-310 | reverse complement strand
GTGGATTGGGCCCGTCGCTATTTTGAGGTTGAAGCTCGCGGTATAAGGGACAGGTTGCGCGAAAGGGCGAGGGACAATCCAGGGATAGTAGACCCAGGCGCGACGAACGTCGCAACAAAAGGGCGGAAAAGGGTGACCTTTCAGTTGCCGGCCGAGGAAGGAGCGGCCGCAGTTGCCGAAGAGGCGCCCGAAGTTTATCGGTTGAGCGTGGGGGGAGCCCCTAGGAGGCCGAGAAGGCCTGGACTGCGCGAAGCAGACGCAGGAGATGACGGGGAGGGCGACGACGACGTCGTGCCCCTGGGCACGCGGGTCATCTGTAGCGTCGGGGGTATGCAGGCCCTATCGGATGGTTACATCGACTGCTGTCCGTCGGAGATGCTGGCTGACACAGGCGCCATAGTGAGTCTAGTCGACAGAAGGGTGCTGAGGCGTCTTGGGCGTGACTCGGAGTCACTCCGGCCTTACAGTGGAACGCTGGACAGCGTGTCGGGACACGCAATCCGTGTCCGTGGAGT
>NW_008649511.1:3521-4327 GCF_000247585.1 Phytophthora nicotianae INRA-310 | reverse complement strand
AATCTCCGGTTCTTCAGGATTATCATCAGATTCGTCGTCGAAAGATGCCGAGACTACGGACGCTATGCCTGACTTGCGAGGAACATTCGCCGCCATCGTGGCAGCTACCACTCTCATTCGTCGCTGGCGTCCAAAAGCAGCAATAGCAGCATTCTCATCTTGGATTGAAAGCGTTCTCGGCGATGGCTTGTAGTTGTGATATTGTGATAATTCTGCGGTTCTCGTTTTTCTTTAGGCTGTTTTCGCTTGATCTTGCGATACACTGGAGCTCCGTTATGGTTCTCGAGATCTAGATTGGAACCTTGGGGGGGCAATGGTTCCATTCCACGAGATTGCTGCAGCTTCTGATTGTAATGAACCAGTTTTCTCTGCAGGTTCCGCTTCGAGCCCTTGGTGACCGTCTCTTTACGCTCCGTGAATTCGTCATCGAAGTCTGCAGCTCCCCACCCGCAGATATCATCTTCTTCGCCTTCATAGTCGTTTACCATTAAGGCGTAAGCGTTCACACCACTACAGCGACAAGGAAGCAGTTGCAACTTCTATCATCGAGGAAAAGACTTGCGAACTTCTTGTCTACAAATAGAGGGAAAATTAGCAAAAAGAACAACACAGATAAGAATTCACAAAAAGGTCACGCGTTTTTAAAATAATTTCGGTGGCGGCTTCTCTTGACAGCCGATAATTCTCCACATAATGATATCCGTCCAACATTTCCTGTTGGCAGCTCAGCTCGCGTCTCCATCCTCACTCAAAACTTCCAATTCCGGCGCTGATTCAGCTCTTTTAATGACTGGAGCAGTAGGATA
>NW_008649511.1:0-1441 GCF_000247585.1 Phytophthora nicotianae INRA-310 | reverse complement strand
CGGTTCATACCACAGCTGCAACACTTGTTGCGTTGCCTGCTACTGCGAGAACCGGTTGAGGACCAAGAATGTTCGCTATGACTTCAGCTGTGTTGAAGCGATGACCAAACAGCCAAATCACAAAGACCAAATCTGAAAAGAGCACACAGTGCACATTCCAAATTAGCACAAGCGCTCTCCAAATTAGCAAAAGTGGGGGTCGTTCACAACTCCCCTGCCGAGCATTCGATCTAAGCTCGGTCCACCCGCTCCACTCCAGTTAGACTCAGGTTGGCAGCACACATTTCTTCGCCAAAATCTGGGAAGCAAGTACACACGGACCTAACTGCTGAATGGCATGCCCGACATCCAATGTATACCTGATAAAATTCAAGTGCGAATTGGCTCGAAAGAGGTCGCAGCAAGACCAGCAGGAACATCACAAAATGTCTGACAAATTCCGTGCACGAGTGAACTCGTTCTCATTCAGAACCAAGACAAAACGCGAACCCTTACAACTTTGTTTCATCATTTGAGTGTCTGTTGCGAACTCTTCGATGCTTCCGTCTCCTCGTAGCTTTGCCTGGTTCTTGTTGCCTTCGATTGATGTGAAATTGGCTCGACTTGTCATAGTTATCTTCAAGCGGTGGAGGCCTTCGCGATTGGGGGGTCTGTAGTAATATTTGTCGTTGCAGGAGCTGCGCCTTTTGCTGCTGTTGTGGCAACTTTGCACGCCGCTTCTTGCTCTTTCCACCTTTTAACCCTTTCGAATGTTTGCCACCTGCTGCAAAGGTTGAGAGCGCCTGGATGAGGCCTGCCATACTTTTCGCGGCCACATCTGGGTCGTCGTAGCCGAGTGTCCAACTTGCGTCGTCGTCTTCGCCACTTTCTTGCTCTTCTCTCAGTTCGTCTTTATTGCATTGGTTGCCTCCTGGTGAACTTGAAATCCCACTACAAATCGCTGACGAAGCCGTAGAGTTCGATTTCTTGCTAACCTGATGGATACTAGCCAGCGGTTCCTTCGCTCGCAATGTGGCATGTACGTGCTTGTGAGGTACCAGTACAGGAGCAGTGTTCGTACATGAAGGTGGGTCACTGTTACTTGGGTCTGAAAGATCGGTCTGGTATTTGCTAGAAGAGTTGAAGCGCCGCAGAGAAGGAGGAAAGTTCGATTCCCAGTTTTCGTATACATCTCGTGAAGGTAGAAGACTGGTCTTCTGTTGTTGCCGTCGCTTATGTCGTAAAGCCTGCGTTGGTGGTTCACCTTTGCCAGCCAATCTGGTTTCCTTACCACCGGAGTCTGGACTGATGGTAAGCAGGGGAAGCGGCACTGGTGGAGGAATCTTCTTGGGAGCTTCAATTGGTCCAGCAGGCGCTGTTGAAGGCTCTGCAACACGAGGTAGTGTTAGTTTTACGTGTTGTTTCTGCGGTGCTGAAGCAGGCATGCACTCCTGTCTGTGAA
>NW_008649510.1:3941-4470 GCF_000247585.1 Phytophthora nicotianae INRA-310 | reverse complement strand
TATGGACTCACTACTTGATGTTGATATTGATCTTGATGACTACCAAACATACAAGGTGAGGACATGCAGTGGCGGGTTTCACTATTACTTCAAATACGATGAGCGATTTAAGACATCTGCCAACATTTTACCAGGCGTTGATGTCAGAAACGATAATGTGTGTGTGTGCTTGCTGGTGAACGTTATGAAGTTGTGAACGATGTAGAACCAATTGATATGCCCGAAGAGCTATATGAAGCTCTCTATCAGTGTAAGAAGAATACTTGTACCATGAGTCCTATATTAAATAGGTCAAATGTTGAAATGATTGGCGATCATCAACTCGATTTTGAAATCAACCAAAGTACTACGATCTCATTAAACTCTTACCGCGGAAGTGGTTCAATGATCATGATAAATGTATGAAGCCAGCATATGCGTTATATAACTGTAGTGGGCTAGACAAAACCGCTGCTTTCAGCACCTGGATCAAGCTACTACGCGACTTCTCTGACTAATTCAACGAGCGTGAAGCAAAACGATGCTGGAA
>NW_008649510.1:0-1445 GCF_000247585.1 Phytophthora nicotianae INRA-310 | reverse complement strand
GCGTACCTGTTACAGTAGTATCCTCCGACGCAGTTTAAGCAAATTTATATCCAGGATTGGATACGCCAGCTTCTCTAGCTCGAAGAAAGCAAACTAAGGCCCCTGCATAACTAGTCCAATGAGTCTATTTTGTAAACAACAAGATCATCGTATCCAGACATTCCCTGGATTTAAGTTGAATAGTTTACTTAGAGCTAAACTCAATCCAGGCGGTCACAGTCCGTTGCTCACTTCATTAGCCAGTTTTAGGTATGCACAAGCCAACAAAGTGTTAGGAGTGCATATTCCCTTGCCGTAGACTACATTCAACACAGGCTAGGATCCAAATGATATTAGGGATAAGCGATCCTCAAGGTAACGAACGTACTATTCCCATTTTTGCAACTTTATGCTCATTCAAATTATTTGAAAGTGGGTTTGATTGAGCTACGTGCTAGCACTTCCCTATCATCTATATACATTGTTTGGGTTATATGTTTGTAGAGTAAATGAGAAAATATTTAAAATTATAGAGGCTCAGCTTTTCCTAAACCGGATCTGCCTTGTGTAACTGGAATGCCCGGTATTACGGGTGCTGTACCTGAGCCAGGCACAGTGTATGCATAGACAATAAAAAAATATACGAAATGACCGAGGGGGTATCTCCCGGGTCATGGCGGGCCCTGTCTGATACAAATTCATAATATTTCGAACGTCCGGGACCCCCACTATGTACGGACTGAGAGGTCAAGACATGGCTACATTATTTTGACACCGTCGGGCAATGCACCCGCGAACACGATAGGAGTAGATGATGCAACTAGATGATGAAAGTAGATCTATTAAGGGCATGACTAGCACTCAGTTCTATCGCGCAGATCCGGATGACTTGTAGTAAAGAGCGACAGTTTATTAATGAGGGACAAATGCTACGACCTTAACGCTCTCGCACATGATGAGAGGTCTCGCTATATAGGGTAGCAAAAAATAATTGTGATAATATACTACAAAATATAAGAAACACTGAGATGGATAGAAAGTTCAGAAATCGAGAGCTAGTTAAATCATGGCGTGAATAAAACGCCGACAAACTTAAAGAGAGCATCCAATGTGAATGTGGCGGACGACACTTATATCAGAATATCTCGAATCACAGAAAATCCCAGAAGCATTCGACATTTTTGAAATTCCAGCGGATGCTTTAACACGCTAGACAACAACAAAAAATGAAAAATCATCGTGATTATTTTTTATATATAAGATATACAGCGACAATCAGCGATGATTTTAATAAAGTTCATTGTCAAGCTTCAGTTTAATAGCGACGGATCTAAGGATGTATGTAGTTTCGATGCCAATTGGCTGGCAGAAGCTCTCCAAATGCCAAGCAATTGGAAAATCCAGAAATTGGGGTATACAAACTGGCAAACGATCTGCAATAACTGTCATTGATGTTGATATCAAAA
>NW_008649509.1:3714-4214 GCF_000247585.1 Phytophthora nicotianae INRA-310 | reverse complement strand
CTTCGAAAAGCTGAAGGTACTGGTCGGAGAGGCAGAAACTCAGACGAATGTCGAGACCAAGTTGGAAGTCGCGCTGACTCACCTCCCTGGATCGGCTTCGCCGACTGGATCGTCCCAACATTCGCACTATGCGTCAGCGACCTCGATGGCCGACTCAGACACCTCGGAAAGAGTCGAGCGAATGCAGCTTGGCCCTTAAGGGGCCGCGATGTTGCAAACCAGATCGCAGCGTGTAGCGAACGTGATTCCCACGGCAGACGTTCCTGTGGCAGCTAGCAGATCGAACGAAAATCCAGACAGATTGCAGACGTTCTTCAACTCGGCGATGGAACGCTTCTTGAAGGACACAGGGGACGCCCGGTACGCTTTGCTTCACTTTCGATGCTGGTCATGACGTACCTCGCATCACTGAGTCGCTTTTGAAGGTTCGTAATGTTAGTGGTACACTAGTGGTGCAAGGCAAAACTCACCAACAACCTTGATGTGATCAGGTAGTCCAG
>NW_008649509.1:0-659 GCF_000247585.1 Phytophthora nicotianae INRA-310 | reverse complement strand
TGGATGCCTTGCTTCTTGATGGAATCATCAAGTGGGTCTGGTTCCCGCTGTTCAGCTCTAGCGGTCTTGATTGCGGCATCCATTGATCGTGTGATATCTCCCGGAATTACAAATGGATGCATATATGCTGCTGGTCTCATTGCCTCCCAGCCGCATTCAATAGTACGCGCCCTGAGGTACGCGTCGTCCAGCTGAACTGGATACATGTCCATCATTTCTGCCACAAGTTTCATATTTGACGTGTTCCGTGCCCAAATGACAAACTCGTAGAGCTGCACCGTCAGGTCGCTAGGGTACTTGTGCACGGCGAGACGAGTCGCAATCTTTGTCTATCTCAGTTGCTTGGGGTTTGATCGTGTTTTTCCTTTCGTCTTCGGCTTTGGAACGTTTATAATATCCACTTGTCGAGCTGGTCCGTCTGAACCTGGAGGTGTCGGTGTATCGGCTTGTTCAAGCCTGCCATGTTCAGCTTTATTAGGGTCCACAGAAACTTGCAAAACGAGGCGTTTGAGGGGTTGCTGCTGGTTCGCGTTATCTTCCACGCTCAAAACTTCTTCTGAATCCACTGTTGAAATCTCTGCTTTCTGCGTTTGTGGTATGGGCTCACCATCGCTGCTACCATCTGTCACACCTTCCGTATTTTGTAGCGCATTCATGAG
>NW_008649508.1:3963-4388 GCF_000247585.1 Phytophthora nicotianae INRA-310 | reverse complement strand
AGATTGTCTACTACCTGCGTATAGGGCTTATCCAAAATTTAACGTATAAATCGATGATGTAATTAATTAGGGGAGTCGAACTTCGCGATAAGCAGCAGCAAAAAACGATCCTTGACCATAAGCAGCCATCCAATATACATAAGGGATACCCAGTTCATTCTTTTTTTTCTTGACAGATTGGGTAGCTCACCATTGGGAAAGATAGGGGAAAGGTTTGATCAGTGATAAAAAGGTCGTCTGTGTTTTGAAAATGTAGAAGTGCGGACACATCACTTGTTGACGAAAATTTCCTCAATAAGATAGGCTGCCCATTTCTATTATAACATAAGCTACCTCCCGAGATTGTTTGGACGAAGAATGGCATATAAACTTTCTTGGAAAACATCAGCAAAAATCGGTCAAACTATCAGGAACAAGGTTCGACT
>NW_008649508.1:0-1238 GCF_000247585.1 Phytophthora nicotianae INRA-310 | reverse complement strand
TACGTATACGGAGAGAGAGGAGGTTGAGCGAGGAGCAGTGAGCTCACTTAGCTTTTTGACGAAGCGCGAGGACTTCGAGACCAGCGAGGAACTCGGGACGACTTGGAGTGCTGCGGTGAGTGATTGGCGTTGGTGCGCACGGCGAGACTCCACGTGGTACGGGGTTCGAGCTGAAGTTCGCGGCCGACACAGTGAGGGGCGAGGCGGAGAGTGGCAAGGAGACAAGCGAGCGAGCTACTGGGCTCTGGACGGCGTGGAGTGACTGCACTGTCGGACTGAGGAAGCGGAGCCTACAGCGACGGTGGGAGCAGCGCACTGCGTGGGAAAAGGAGGTGGTAGTGTGAGCGAGCGGAGTCTAGTGATTGAGAGTGTGTGAGAGTGAAGAGTGTTGAGAGGGAGGAGATTGAGCGAAGAGCGGAGTTGGTCGAGCAGTTAGTGTGGTAATAAAGTAGGATCTAAGGCCGTGTGGAGTGCCGAAGATCCGGCGCAGTGACTGAGTGAGTCACTGTCGGCCAGTGAAAGTGTTTGTGTGCCCCATTGAAGCGGGAACGACGGACGCAGTGGGGCTATACGATTTGCCTAACGAGCCAGGCAAGATAAGTGGCCCAGTTACATGGTGATCACTGCGTCTCAAAGATCGCACTCGATTGATCGCACTCGATTTTTATTATTGTCGAAGAGTTTCAAAACAAACGATAGTGCATATACATAGGAACATATTAACTTACCAGCTACACATTATCTACTAAGAAAGTTCTGTACTATTTTGATGTTCACGAAAAAAAAAGCCTCACTCATGTGGACGCGGTGATAACACAATTAGATTTATGAAGAGGTCGACATTTCAACCTCAATAATAGAAACACGCTATAAATTGTCTGGTTCAATTGGATCCAGGAGGCATCTGCTCCACGTTACATCCTCCATCAAACGATTTAAAGCACACTGTATGTGAGCTTCTTTGTGTATATTGCTTTTATTTTATTATTTGTGAACTGTGCATCAGGTAGATCATCTGAGGCCTTGCCATAAGGCAGACGTCGCCTCAGATATCAGCCTTTACTGCAACCATACGGACTTTTACTTATCTTTCTGCTTCGTACTTTTGACTACCCGGTCTATGAGGTACTTGCCAAGGTGGCCAGATTGTCTACTACCTGCGTATAGGGCTTATCCAAAATTTAACGTATAAATCGATGATGTAATTAATTAGGGGAGTCGAACTTCGCGATAAGCAG
>NW_008649507.1:3601-4491 GCF_000247585.1 Phytophthora nicotianae INRA-310 | reverse complement strand
CGGATGCTTCAAACGATCTCCATAGTCTGGACAATTGCGATATCCAGCAGCAAATTCCCTGCTGACCGAATCAGACCAACCGAGCGAGCTCCAATTTTGAGCTTGTGGGGTCACATTAGTGGCCCCAACAATGTTCTTGGCTGCTGCGACGGTACGCGGAGTTTCCAGCGGTGCGTATCGATAAGCGTGGGCCACATCCGGCACAGTACGCGTGGAATAACCAGCAGCAACATCCTCCCCACGAAATTGAGGGCGAGAAGGTGGTCAAACCAAGTGTTGGTGGATACTGCGGTAGTCCGTATCCACACGTCGATTCGAGTAGTTATGAGCTGCACGGGCCTGACAACGTTGAGTTCATTGATGGAAGGAAACCGTATTGATCGCGATCTCCGAAGGTTGACGCGACAATGCACCAGCAACCACATTGAGGTGGCCCTTAACGTGGTGCAACTTAAACGTGAACTGCGCGAAGAAAGTCAAAAAGCGAGCCAATTTCGGCGAGACCTTTGGATGGTGAAAAAACCACTTACACGCGCTGTTGTCCGTCTAGATATCAAATTCACGGTCATACAGGTAGTGACGCCATTTTTTCAATGCTAGCTTGATAGCAAATAGCTCATTCTCGTGTGTTGGCCAATTGATCTCGTGAGGCCCCAGCTTCTTCAAAACGAAGGCGACCGGATAATCTTGACCTGAACGGACTCGAGAGATAACGCCACCAACACAGTAGCCGGAGGCATCTGTTGTCGCAATGAAACGTTTCTCGTAGTCTGGTAACTGCAGCACAGGTGCTTCTTGAAGAGCGAATTTGATTTCCTCAAAGGAGCGAGTCTGTTCTGAACCCCAGTTCCAGACATGCTCTATCTTGATAAGAGGACCAAGTGGCAACG
>NW_008649507.1:0-987 GCF_000247585.1 Phytophthora nicotianae INRA-310 | reverse complement strand
ACTTGTGCCATGGTGCTTGTATTGTTCACAGGATTCAACGTGTTCCGTTCCTTTCGTCCAGTATCAACTTCAAATGGCGACATACCGGTAGATGCGCTGACGAGAGTAGCGTGAGCATACTCAATCGTCCGAGATGATCCGACCAATCACGTCCGTGATACGATATCATGCAGCGTAGAGCATCTTCCAGAATCAGATTCTGACGTTCGGTTTGTCCATTGGCTTGGGCACGATAGGAAGTTGTCATGTGCAGACGAATTCCAAATTAGCCAAAGACGACCAAAACTTGGAGACGAACTTGGAATCTCGATCGCTGATGATGATCGATGGTAAACCGTGATAGCGAACAACGCAATCGAAGAAATGGTATGCAGTCTTCTGTGCATCATCAGTACGGTTGCACGCACGATACTTCGGGCGCTTGGACAGCTTGTCGACAACAGTCAAGATTGCATCAAAATCATTGGAATCAGGTAATCCAGTGATAAAGTCCATAGAGAGAACAGACCAGCATTCCTCAGGAATCGGAATGGGAATCATTTTGCCATTCTTGCGAGTGTTACTGTGTTTCCAGCGAGTGCAAGTTTCACAGCTTTCCACATAGTCACGAACATCTTGGTCCAACGTGGGCCAATGATACCATTGCGCAATGCGAAGGTACGTTCGATGAACTCCAGGATGAGCGGCAATATTGGAATCCTGGAAGCAAGAGATGATGGACGTGCGAAGATGGTTATCCCGTGTATACGGAACACACAAGCGCATCGTCGTCTGAGACTTGCGGAAACGTAAACCATTTTGCATGACAAACGGTTGCTTCGGATGCTTCAAACGATCTCCATAGTCTGGACAATTGCGATATCCAGCAGCAAATTCCCTGCTGACCGAATCAGACCAACCGAGCGAGCTCCAATTTTGAGCTTGTGGGGTCACATTAGTGGCCCCAACAATGTTCTTGGCTGCTGCGACGGTACGCGGAGTTTCCAG
>NW_008649506.1:3859-4611 GCF_000247585.1 Phytophthora nicotianae INRA-310 | reverse complement strand
TCTCGACGTGTCCTTGGTGGACGCGTCTTAGATGCATGTGGTAAGGAATACTTGGAGCAGAGTGCTACAGTACTACGCAAAGTTCAGGACACTACTGGAGGACGCGTGAATTTTTTAAGTGACGTTTGGCAAAATATCGCTAAAACACACTTATTAGGAGTTCATCTCACTCTTTTTGGCAAAGTATACATCGAAGGTATGCACAGGGTCGATTCTGATCACCACGGGTGTGCAATTGCACACCAAATGGAGGGTCTGATCGTAAACTTATCACAGAAGGAGTGGGTAATTGGATATGCAATCACTGATGGAGCTGGACAATGTGGGCGAGCACACCGTATTTTAGCTCTGCGGTGGCCAAATATCTACTTCGGCAAATGCTTTGCCCACGACATTAACAATCTGGTCAAAGCAGTTCTGAAAACTCTAAGTTTCTGCAAGGTTGCGGACGAAGCATCATCCGCCGTGAATGCGCTAAACGCTTCTTCTTCTAAGTGGCTACCGCGGGTAGACGCAGTCATAAGAAGTACTTATGACATAAGAGGTAAAAGTTCTCTTGCTTTACTGATACTATGCGATACGAGATGGAACTCGATGCAAGGTTGCTTGGCTTCACTGCTCCGAGTTAAGACGGCCTTAAAACAATTCGTGGTGCGATACCAGCGAAGCAAAGACTTACCACGGTCGGTGCGCGTTTTTAGTAATGACACCTTTTGGAGCTCTCTTGAAGACGCAGAAATGACGATACGACC
>NW_008649506.1:0-554 GCF_000247585.1 Phytophthora nicotianae INRA-310 | reverse complement strand
TGCGTCGACTGTACACGTGTTTGAGAGCACTAACCTGCCGACTATGAAGAGACCGTTGGAATCGATAGTCATTCTTTGTCGATAGGGCCATCCATCGAACACCTGCATCATTGTCGTATAACAATAATGCGTCTTCTGCATTCCAAGTTACGACCACGAAATACCACACATTGTCCCAAATGTTAACGAATGTGGGCAGATCACTCACGTCGCTGTCAGCATTGAGATTGCAGAGCACAAACGGAACGACAGGAGCTGTACTTGAAGTGCCTGGGTAAGAGTACAAACACGCATTGGAGTCTGTTCGAGTTGTTTTTGTCCACAGAGAAACAGTAAATCCCTAAGAGAAAGCAATTAGCATTAACCATAAAAAACATGGTTAATATGGCCGTACCCATGTTGGAAAACCACGTACACCGCTCATACTGATAATATAGTCGTCTCCGCCCAGGTCTAAAACGTTGTAAGCATCCAACCCAGACGTAAGACCGCCATCAAGTTCGCAAGCATACGTGTGGTGAAGCGCCAGTTGGCTTTCGTGAATAAGAAAACTG
>NW_008649505.1:3912-4429 GCF_000247585.1 Phytophthora nicotianae INRA-310 | reverse complement strand
TCCGTAACTATTGAATATTGCAGAAGTGTTACACTTCTGTAAACTGTACATTTCATATTATTGTTAGTATGTAACCTGTGTTCTGCCTTTTTAGCTACATCTTCAAGGTTCAATTTAAACCCGCAGAGCCCCATAAACGAGGAGGCAGATTCGCGTCCATATCCATCCAGCTATCTGTGAAACTCGTCTCAGCATCCAATTCAAAGTGGGAAAGCTCTCGTCTCGTGCTATTGGCGCCCTCACCGGCTTTGTGTGAAGCTCGTTTCGAAGTTGCTCTCCGTTTGGTCGTTCGTATAATAGGTTCCAAAACTTCGCCAACTCGGTCGTTCTCACTGTTTCGAACCCACCAATGGCGATCAAAATCACTAGGCAGAAGAAGTTTAGATCCGTCAGACTGGTACACATGAATCAGTTCGTGTACGCACGGTCTTCCATAGCAGCGGCGAAATTTTCCAGTACATGGCTGCGTTGTACTCTCTTTTGTTGGGTCTTTGATCATCTCGTGAACATGTTTAAC
>NW_008649505.1:0-957 GCF_000247585.1 Phytophthora nicotianae INRA-310 | reverse complement strand
AATGATTGTCGCTTTAGTGACAGGTCGCACGAATGTCGTTCTTCACCGGTTGGGTCAACATTGACCCAATTTCGCATAGAATATCAGATATCATCTTACCCTCTGTAAGGAAGTAAAATTTGAGTGATAACACAAGCAAAAAAATATTTGTTTGCATAGGATCCACGAGGGGTCTGGAACCCACCTAAGACTCTGGATATAAATATCCAGAGAATTCTCTTCCACACCGGCCGACTCGTTTAGCCGGACGATACCAAAAATAAAAAATTGATTAGATCATCTCTATACTGTTCGAGCACCAAAGTACTTGGCTACAGGCTTAAACAAATGCAACGTTAATAAAAACAAAAAGGGTTTCTATAGTTGACTTTGGGTTTCTCAATGCCACAGCGCTTTCATGAGGCTAACCATACTTTTTCGCCGATAATGATTTTGTTTTAGCAGCCTAGTGTTATTAATAACGGCTTCCCCTTCAGAACTCTTAAGTTATTGATTTGAACGATCAAGTGTGTCAATAAACTGACGACAACTATACAGTTGTATGCCTTCTCTACGAAGAACGAACTTCGGTCAGTCAAACTGGGTGTATGTAAGGTATCTGAGAGCACTACCTACATGTTCCTTGCGTCAATGACGACAACAAAGCTTAAGTAGCATAAAATAAAGCTCTTCCAGGCGAAGCGCTGCTCTGTAAAATAACTGTTGTGTATTTGAGCTCAATAATTTATTATTATTCACCTCCCTTCATATACGCCGCCAAGAAAATATATTCCTGAATCTTTCGCAAAGTTCAACACTAGATCACGTAGAAGCAATTTGCAGTTGCAAAGGGCTACGCAACGCCTTCAACCGCCAAAAAAAACTCGGCTGAGATTCTTAAGCCACCAAATCCAGCTAGTCTTGAAAGGCCCCGACACTGTAGTAGCAACAGTGTGGCAGCTGCAGTCTCTTCAACAG
>NW_008649504.1:2213-2836 GCF_000247585.1 Phytophthora nicotianae INRA-310 | reverse complement strand
AAGCCATACCGGGACCGTGCTCGGGTGAGCTCTGAGGCGCTAGCGCCGGGTTGGACGAGGGCTGCGAGGCAGCAGGAGTCTGCGAGACAGCAGGGTGCTGAAGCCCAGCACCAGAGTTCGAGTACGCAGGATACTGCGGGGTAGCAGGAAGCTCCATAGCCATGGGAGGCTGCAAGGCAGCGGGCGGTAGAGTCATCGGGGGTGGCATTGCCACAGGATGAGAGCCGTACGGCTGCATCCGGACCAACAGGTCAAATTGACCCTGCAGTTGAGCAACTTGACGCTCAAGGTCCGCGACCCGCTGTTGCATCGCCTGAGGCGACTCGAGCCAACCAACACGGCGCTCGACATCCTCGAGATCATTCGCTAAGCGATGAGAGGATCGGTCAACGTCAGCGACGTAAGCGCTCACCGAGCGAGCGTGGTTCCGTAGAGAGAGAAACTCCACGAATCTCGCGGCGCGAGAATCCAGCGGCCGCTCGTCCTCCTCATGCTCTGCTCGACGAGCAAGGGGAGTTCCACAACCATGTGGAGCGCCTGACGGCGCGGCGTCGACGCCAGGGTCATACCCAGTATCTTGTGAAGTGGCGAGGTTACCCTCATTCACAGAACTCGTGGGAGTT
>NW_008649504.1:0-802 GCF_000247585.1 Phytophthora nicotianae INRA-310 | reverse complement strand
GTCGCGGTGCTCGGCAACACGAATTCATGACTGTTGTGTGCGGCGCACGCGTACTTAAACCCAGGCCAAACACGATTAAATCCCGCTCGGCCAAATTGGATTACTATTAATACGCACGAAGGTTTGGTTTGGGTATAGGTAGGGTTATCGATTCGATAATATCGAATATACTTGTCCGATTTGAGGATTTGCAGTCCATGGCACCCGTTCCTCTGAGGAATCCTCACGTTGTGTTACTGTAATATTCTCTACCGTTCCTGTTCGCCAGGCCTCACTATTTGAGGATAATCGGACCAATTCCCCTCACAGTATCTGTATTGTGTTCCCGGATATTCCCTCGCTAAAACGGTAAGTTATGTTGGAGCGGGTATTTGCTCAGCCTCAAGACATCGGGCAGCGTTCGCTGTATATATAATAACGATGGCCGGCTGTGTTCGCTGTATCTATAATAAGTTATTATAGATAGAGCGAACACAGCCGGCCATCATTAATAATTATGATTCATTATTATTAATAACGATGTAGTTGACAGCGTCTCTACGCCCAGTTGTGTTCGCATATCCATTTTTCAGAAAAATCATTTTATGTACACGGACAGCTGTTCTAAATAACTTTCACGGACCCAGATGTCCACCAAATAGGGATGGGGACGCTAACAAACGTACGAACCGTGGTCATTTTGCTTCCGGTACTTGTCACGCAAGCAGTAGGTCGCTTAGCTAGTTGGTTTGCAACAAGGTAAACATCTGATCTTTACCGAAAAACTGGTATTCCTGGCTTTCGAGACGGTTGCGCATGGGAG
>NW_008649503.1:4407-4959 GCF_000247585.1 Phytophthora nicotianae INRA-310 | reverse complement strand
AAGAAAGTCCTTCAACGCTACAAGAAGCCATTGAAATTGCATCGAACTTCGAGTTTGCGCACTACTCCGGAAAACCTCCTCGGGCACCTTCGAAATCATCGAAAGAATCAACAGACTCGGGGCATCGTCCGCCTAAATCAAAACAGCAGAACAACAAGCGTTACCAAAAAAAAAAAAAAAAAAAGAAGGGCGATAGCGATGATTGGAAGAAGAAAGCTACGTGCAGAAATTATGGCAAGGTTGGTCACATTTTACCAGATTGTAATCAGCCCAAAACATGCGGAAGCAAACCTGGACATGCAGGGCGCAGTGTATGCGATCCTTGAGACTGAAGCTCGATCATTTAAGACGAAAGACCAAGAGAGACCCATCACGATATTCATTGACAACGGCAGTAGCCTGAATGACATAACTGAGGGGTTAGATGAAAAGCTTGAGTTGGATGTCATTGAAGGTAACATGATGCAAGTTGATCTTGGTTATGATCAAGTTGTGCATCGTCCACGTCGGACTGTAGAGATGTCTCTGCAGTTACCAGGGTTTCCCTTGACA
>NW_008649503.1:3666-4307 GCF_000247585.1 Phytophthora nicotianae INRA-310 | reverse complement strand
ACGTAAGTATGCTGATACAGTTTTTCGTACGGAACTTCCAAATGAGACACCCCCAGTACGAGAAGATATTGAGCATGAGATTCTGCTCAAATCTGGTACTACGCCTATTTTGGTAAAACAATGGCACCAAAGTCCTGATCAGAGGAAAACGATGCAGGAATGAGGCTGGCATCATTCGACCGAGTACGTCAGCATTTTGTGCACCGACTTTCTGTGTGAAGAAACCAGTCGGTTGGCAAATTGTACACGACTATCGTCAGTTGAATTTGGCTACAGTTTTACCGGTCATTCCGATGCCTCACAAAGAAGTCACCTTTGATGCGATGGCTAGCAGCTATTGGTACTCGTGCATGGACTTACTCTGGGGTTATTATCAAGTCAAGCTACGTGAATCAGATATACCTTTCACTGCTTTTTCGACTCCAAACGGACTTTTTGAATATCTCGTCACGCCCACGGGACTCAGTGGTAGCCCGCCCGGGGACTTTTAACAGGTTGTTACAAAAGGTTTTCAGGGACTTACGTGATGTGGATCGGATTTACTTTGACGACATTTACGTGTACACAAAGAGTGAAGATGTCAACGAGCATATTGCCGCGCTGGACAGAGTATTGAAGCGATGTGAAGAACAGAAACTTTA
>NW_008649503.1:0-501 GCF_000247585.1 Phytophthora nicotianae INRA-310 | reverse complement strand
CACAGGACATTACCTCGGTCGTGCTACTGCAGCGAGAAACATGGTCTTCGGGATGAAGTTCTTGCTCTTGCGGTCTCTCTGTGGTGGCAGCTCACTTTCAAGAAGCATGTACGTGCGTGTGTTCTTGTCTTGATTAAACCACTTCTCGTCGATGTGTATCACGTTCTCCATAGGCTCGAATTGTGTGTTGCATCATCTATATAGCTCTGCACATGCTCCACCCTCATGTGCTTGTTTTCGGTCGTTAGATCCGGCTTAATACGCGTGGAGCGGCGATGTAAGCGGCCATCCTTTAGCATAGAAGACACCAGGTAGCGCGTAAGCCCAGCTGCGACTGCTGTGTGTCGCACGACAAGACGCTGTTCAGCAGGAACCTGGGAGAGCTTCTGAGCAACTTCGTCGCGGCCTATCTGCTTTCTACCTGAGTTTGTTTTTATCCTGCTGCGCCTTTCGCCTTCACTGATACCGTTAGTACATGTAGATTGGTACTGGGTCCACAGC
>NW_008649502.1:1490-4702 GCF_000247585.1 Phytophthora nicotianae INRA-310 | reverse complement strand
TCTCGACCAGTTACAATAACTAAGGGTAGCGCCTAAGTAAATTTGAAAGTCTCCACAACTTTTGTGTAAGTTGTGATCTAAAAATCTGCGCATTAGAGCTAGTTCTTGAAAATAGTGCGATTCAACAAAGGATAAAATCCGAATAAATGACGGAGCGATGGATGCTCGACCCTTTTTCTGACAATTGTAATTCCAATAAATGAAGTATGCGTTGACACGGATTTGCAGAAGCGACCTACACTCTCTTGCAATACGCATCAATCCATGGTTGGCACAGTAGGCTGAAGAGCGTCATTCCCGAAGTAAAGTTTTGTGTAACCTTCATGAGCTCGTCACAGCTGCAGCAAGGCTCTTCGTCCAAGGAATATGCCACGTTCCTCAAGGTGCCACTAGCGTCGCCCAGAGTACACCGTCACCAGTCCGCATCGCTGCTGTCGAGACTCTTCTTCTCGTACGCAGACGATATGATGCAAATTGGTAACATGCGGCAACTGGATCAGGACGACCTGCTGGTGCTAGATGACGACAGTCGCTCGGACGTCGCTTACGCCTTCTTTAAGCGGCACTACCACCGCCAAAGCCAGTCTATCGTCCGAGCTATCATACACGGCTACGGGTGGAAGTTCCTGCTCTGTGGGCTGGTATCGGCGTTCACGACGGCCTGCATTCTGTTAGCACCCGTTGTGTTGCACCACGTGATCGACACTTTCGCTACACCGGAGATGGATCTGACCAGTCTCGGGGCGTGGCTAGCAGCCTTTTTCACCTCTCGTCTCGCCAACGCTCTGGTGACACCACATGTAGATTTTCAGACCCAGTTGATGGTATTTCACATTGCAGTATCATTGCGAGCGCTGCTGTTCGAGAAGACCATGCGACGTAGCATTCAGAGCCGTAGTGATGACAAGGCTGTGGACGTTGCTAACATCTACTCTTCGGACATCCAGCGGGTGATCCAGTGTGCGAACGAGATCAACACGCTGTGGATTTTACCCATCCAGATCGGTGTTGTTGTCTACATGTTGTATGTAGTTCTAGGTGTCTCAGCGTTTGCTGGGCTTGTCGTCATCGCACTGTCGATGCTGGTTGCTTTCTTCTTCACAAAACAGACGAGCGGGTCGTACAAAGAGTTGATGAAACACAAAGATGACCGCATGAAACTCGTCAAAGAGGCGTTCGGAGCGATCCAGATAGTCAAGTTGAACGCATGGGAAGGGAAGTTTGAAGCGAAATTGCTCACTCTTCGTGAGTTAGAGCTCGTATCGCTTTCACGATTCGTGTACGCCATGTGTGGAACGATCTTCGTGTTGTGGACGTCGCCGCTATTCGTCTCGACTGTCTCTTTTGCTTTCTACACTCTGGTGATGAACCAGGTACTAACAGCTGCAAAGGTATTCACTGCCATTGCTCTGTTTAATCTACTTCGAGATCCACTGCGCGAGTTCCCTAGTATCATCCAAAAGTGCCTTCAAGCTAAGATTTCTCTGGATCGGATGGCAGACTATCTCGCTCTTCACGAAGTTGATCCATCCAACGTGACTCAAAATGATCCCTCCATTCCAGATGATGCTGCGATCGTGGTTGAGCACGGAACATTTGCGTGGAATGAAGATGCGAGTACAGTTTTGGCGGATGTGAGCTTGATAGTAGAGAAAGGTGATTTGGTCGTCATTCACGGACCTGTCGGCTCTGGCAAGTCTTCGCTGTGCTCTGCCTTACTAGGCGAGATGGAGAAAATCGACGGAAAGGTGTATGTAAACGGTAAAGTGGCATACTACTCACAGCAGCCGTGGATCCAGAATATGACCATCCGAGAAAACATCCTCTTTGGACATGCCTTCGACCACAACAAGTACCAGAATGTGCTGGATGTCTGTGGCCTTCTCCCCGACCTGCAGCAATTTCCCGGCGGTGATGCAACTGAGATCGGTCAAAAGGGAATCAACCTGTCGGGTGGTCAGAAGGCTCGTGTGAGTCTGGCACGCGCCTGCTACTCCGACGCAGATATTTTCATCTTGGATTCACCTCTCGCAGCAGTGGACGCTGTGGTTCAAAGCGAGATCTTCAGCAAGTGTATCTGTGGGCTGCTAGCAGAGAAGACGGTGGTTCTTGTCACTCATAACCAGGACGTTGTCGAGTCTGGCGTAGGGAGTTGCAAGGTATCAATGTCAGAAGGTCAAGTTTCTGTCGAGCGGCAAGAGGTTCCACTCCCTCGAACATATTTTTCGACGCAGATATCACCTGATAAGATGGAGAACGAGCCAAGAGCTACCAAGCATGATGATGATAGTTTGAAGGACACCGCTCGTCTGATCGAAGATGAAGAACGCGAGGAAGGTCGAGTGTCGGCGACGGTGTTTTGGCACTACTTCGACGCAATGGGAGGACTAAAAGTGTTGTTGCTGCTGCTGCTGATCCAGTCATTGTGGCAGGGATGCCAAGTCGGGAGTGATCTGTGGCTCAGTCACTGGACTGGTCAGAAGGGCAACACGTACGATGCCTCACGAACGCAGTATATCATGACAGTCTACGCATTATTGGGCGGAGGCAGTGCTTTGATGGTGCTCGCACGTGCTGTGACGACGGCTACTGCTGGACTCCGTGCTTCTCGCGAACTATTTCATCTGCTTACACATGCGTTGTTGTATGCACCATTAAGATTCTTCGACGCCAACCCGATCGGCCGGATTCTGAATCGGTTTGGAGGAGACATTACTGCAGTGGAAATCGACATTCCATTGGACATCGGAAGTCTATTGGTGGCAGGCTTCTTCACATTTTGCCAGCTTGCGACGGCCATCTACATTGTGAAAATATTGGTTGTGTTCATTATCCCACTCGCGTATCTCTATGTCAAGTTCGCAAAGTTTTACTTGATGCCGTCTCGAGAGATTTCACGGTTGCTGAAAGTGGCGTCTTCTCCAGTTCTCAGTCACATCTCACAAGCCGAAGAAGGCGTTACTACGATCCGAGCTTTTGGGCCGGAATGTGTGGATCAAACGATTGCTAAGAACTTTTCACGTAATGATGTGAATGCTCGCGCTTGGTTTTGCGATTTTGTGGTATTGACGTGGTTTCAACTTCGCATGAAGCTCATCGGCTGTGGTGTTGTGATTGCTGTGGTGTCATGTCTGGTCTACCTTCGAGACTATCTATCACCGGGGCTTGTTGGTGTTGCGTTTACTTACGCATTGAGCATTGACAGTCGTCTC
>NW_008649502.1:0-700 GCF_000247585.1 Phytophthora nicotianae INRA-310 | reverse complement strand
GTGTTGGATTCGGATCGTATCCTGGTATTGAGTGATGGCCGTGTGGTGGAGTTTGATAGTCCTCGGGAGTTGGTGAAGAACACGAACGGAGTGTTTTACGAGCTAGCGAAGGAAGGAGGATACTTGAGTAAGTTGTCATAAGTGAGTTTCAATATATCTTGTTTGTTTTGTTGCTCTGTTTAAAACCTCCATCAAGAATACAAGGTTCGATCAACGAAACATTTAAGAAGTCTCGTTGACTCATCAACAGTTCTGCGTAGGATCGTTTTGAAAACAGCAGTGCTCGTACTCATCACGACCACTCACCTTTATCATCGGGAGAATCCCAACGAAGTTAATGTAGCTGTAGTGAGGCTAGTGTATATATAACATGGACTTCAAATGAAGAGTAGTCAGTGTATACTTCGAAGTACAACTTAAAGGGATGTTGTGCTTAATCTTCACTTTGATGATGTGAAGTGTGAACACGTAAAATCCCATGTGCAATGTAAAAATACCCGATCATCGCAAAAATTTCCTTGGTATGGATTTAGAAATCCATCTCTATTTATTAAAATACTTGTACATGTACACGTATTTAATACCGGTAGCTTTTAAAATTCGGCCTCCAAGGATTCCTTTGTACTGAAGTAAAGTTTGTATTTGTACACCTTTTAACCTTCAAAATGGCAAAAAGGAAATTCAATGCTGCAAAATGTAA
>NW_008649501.1:3141-4607 GCF_000247585.1 Phytophthora nicotianae INRA-310 | reverse complement strand
TTCGGAGTGACAAAGCCCGGAGTCCGAAGCCGCAACCGCGTCGACGTAGCGAAAGATGCCTGTAACGGATGGGGTGCTGAGCCACAGATGACCATCGGACGGCGCCGACGCCCAGCTTGAGGGCAACGCGAGTACAGAAACCGAAAGCGGCACCACAGTCCAAACTCCAGCGAGCAAGGCGGAGCCATCAAGGGCGAAACGCTGCAATCCTGAGTTGGGCCAAGCCCGATTTCTGGTCGTCGCAGGGCCCGGTTTCTCGTCAAATTAGGCAGCAGATCGAAGAGGATTGGGCGCTTGGCTCTGCCCTCCCTGCTGGGGAACAGCGATGAGTGCGCGAAAAAGCCGTCGGCGCGACAAGTAAGGTGAGATGTAGTACACGGATAATAGCGTCCGATCGCGCGTCCTGCTTGTCTCTCTTCGGTGCACACCGAGTGCTGCTGGCAGCGTTTAACGCCGCTGCAAACCCGTCCTGCGCCAATCGCGCCGTGGTAAGAGAGAGCGAGATGGCTGCAACGCAAAGGGCAGAGGCGCCACGTCGCGACTCGACAATAGCGTCCCGCCCGTCTTCGACGCCGAAAAACCGGCGTCAAACAAGTTAAGAGAACGGCACCATTTCCGGGCCGCGCTTGCTGGCCAGTCCTGCAGTCTCCAATGCAGACGAGTCCCGCTTCAAAGTCTCCGCTGCGCTGCTTCGGCCTTGTCAACCAAGGCAGACGAAGCAAGGTCCCTCCTGTTTGGCGTGGCTCTCCTTCCCGGGCACCGGCTGCGCCGCTGAGCAGCGTAGGAGCGAACGCTCCTACGCTCAGCGTTGGCAGTGCCAACTTGGCATAGCAGCGGCGAACAAGCACCGGCATGGCATGATTCGTGCCAGTGAATTCATAGTGTTGGTTGGTGTAAACCGAGGGAATGCACTTGTCTCCGAGATCTGAAAAGCGATGACATCGGATGTGTGGTCAGCGAGGTTCTTCTGCGTGTTTGGCAAACACTGTTTGCCGAGCGGGAATCAGCCGCGTCGGTGTGGACACTGTCCACTGGACAGCAGGGCCTGATCGAGCCACCGGCACCGGCAAGCACTGGCGATTCCGGTGCTTGCCGCATGCCCCTTGCGTGAAATTACTCCCTGGTCGATCCATTCTGACGTTGCGTAACGAGGACTTACACAGCGACTTCCCTAGCTGCCTTGCTTTACGGTACCGTTTAATCGAGTGTTTCTCGACTATGTCGATGCTGCTGCAAAGCCGTATTCCTCACTTGATGCCATTGCCGCTTCTGTCGCTAGAGAACTGAGCGTGACAGGCTGCCAGCGTGTTCACTACATGCACACGGTAGCAAGTGATATATCGGATCCGCTAACTAGCATCATATCATATTGTAGTCTCGGAGCTGGCTCGTCAACCCGGCACTGATGTTGAAGCAAATGCAAATGAGTCAGGCACTGCGCGCTGCCACTGACCGACTGTTGATAC
>NW_008649501.1:0-686 GCF_000247585.1 Phytophthora nicotianae INRA-310 | reverse complement strand
CTCAAACGAGAAAAATCCCCCTTTCGCTTATGAGTGTTAATGGAGCTCTAGAATTGGCACTTGGGCGCTGTGAAGCAAAAGCTGAAGTGAGTGAGCCGCTTAGATTGTCTGGCCCGCTTGCCATCTGGTTTTGCTAGTAGGAGTTGAGCACTGCAATCGTCGATACTGCACCAAGTCTGGGAGGATTACCAACGCATCTCCCTCCGGCTCGTCTGCTCTGTCTATCCAAGTGGCTCTCTTGTCCGCACCACTAAGCAAGAGAGGTGATATCGAGATGATAAGAAAAAGGGGTGACTTGAATTCCGCCCTAATCCGTGCTGCAGACAACCAAGCTGAGCCCGTTGTATTATTTGGGATTAATTGTTGTACTGTTGATTCATGCAAATTTGCAGTTCTACTCTGTAAAGAACGAATAGCTTACGAGCTTGCACGTTCGACATTATGGCATTTGAGCCCCGGCATTCGTTTGTGACCTACAGGTATGGGGTCTGTATTACATTCGGAGTCTATCCTGGTGACCAGAAATTCCTTTCTTCTTGCGCTGTGCAGCTCCCTGTGATATATTCACCTACACCATCGCCCTGGCGTTACGGAGCCAAAGTTTTAACTTTGGTACTTTAGCCTCGAGCTTGTTATTACAATCGCTGTCTTACCATCGGACGGCGCCGACGCCCAGCTTGAGGGCA
>NW_008649500.1:0-4835 GCF_000247585.1 Phytophthora nicotianae INRA-310 | reverse complement strand
ATGCTACGACCTTAACGCTATCACCAGAGCACAACTAGCAGCATCTGGGCTCTCATGCTCGGGAGGCTCCCGACCAACCATCATGGCGCCCGTAAACCTGGGCCTTCATAATCAGCCGGTAACCTCTTCCTCTCCGCGTAAACCGAGTCCATCGGAATCGACACGATCGAGCCGATCGACCAACCTGATCAACACCCCCATTAGCTCGCATCGGTCGAAGCTCTTAGCGCCTCGTTCAGCTCCTCGTCCTGCACCCGCTCCATGTAGTCGTTCACCTTCACAGGCACGTCCTTCTGCATGTCCGTAGCCGATTCCCATGAGTCCTCGATGGCGGTTAGCCCAGCCCATGATACCAGGAACTCCCAACGATGCAGCAAGTTGTTGAAACGGTGGTTGACGAGCTGACGTACTCCGAGCAGCATGCCTTGGTTCGCGATCAGCTCCGTGATTTCCTCCGTGATGTTCAAGCTGGCATCGCTGTAGAATTTCAGCCTTGAACATTGCACCTCATACTCAACACCAGTAATGAGGTGCTTGATCATGGGGAGAGGCTGCACAACCTTGAAGGGACCGACCCACCTAGCGAGGAGCTTGTGCGTGTTGATTCGCTTGTCGACCCTTGACCAAAGCACGTAGTCGCCGGTATCAAAGTTGCACGCCACGCCTCGTGACTTCACCATCGCCTGAAGCCTCTTGCGTTCCTTCCTGTCTGTGACTTCCTTATGCATCTCCATCACCGCCCGCCGCAGTTTCTCGATGTAGGATGCAGCGTCGCCACCGACACTCCCAGACAATATCGCCGTCTTTTCATCCACCTTCGCCACGACGGAGTCTAGTGCGGATGATGCCGGTAGTCCAAGGAAAAGCTTTATTGGCGATCGGTTTCCGAGAGACTCCACCGGCGTGTGGTTGATGTTCGCTAGGACCACCGGTAAGAGATAAGGCCATTCCTTCGCATCTAGCTTGTACTCGATCAGGAGCGCTCGTAGTACCTGAAGCACATCCTTGTTCACCGTCTCGATCGTTCCGTTGATCCAGGGCAAGTACACCGGTGTGAACGACTGCTGCACCTTCAGTCTTGCACACAGCAACTCGATCTCCTCATTGTGGAAATGGGAGCCTTGATCTGACACCAGGACTTCGGGCTTGCCATACCTCATGTACCACGCCATAAGGCCCTCAGCTGCATCAAATGCCGAGGCAGATGCGCTGGAAAAAATCTCACAATAGTGAGTGAGAGCGTCCTTCACGACCAGGACGTACTTGTTCTCGCCGAAACTCTGTCCAAGACTTAGGTAGTCCCAATGGACCCCTTCATTGCATCGCTCAGCAGTGAATGTTGGTTCCGATGGTCTTTGCACTAGCTTGCCACCCTTTATGTGTTTGCAGAGCAGGCATCCCTTCAAAAACTGCTGCACTTTAGATGCCAGGCGATCGATGTTGAAACGTTGACGTAGCAGCGTCGTCATGGGATTCTCGCCTCTGTGTCCGTGGCTACCACAGTGAGCTATGACCATGAGGCGAGTGAGCAGCTCCCGGGCTCCATTGGGTATCCAGATTTTCCCAGCCACCATGACGATGTCATCTTGCAGCTCGTGTTGCATGCCGCGTAGGACCTCAGCATGCTGCCGTTGGCATCTCTTGATGTCAGAGAGTCGAGGCCATTCAAAGCTAGGGTCTGCTATCGGACACAGCACCGACACAGCTGGCGCGCTGCGAGTGCGGACAGCGAGGCAACGGGTTGCTTGTTGCGGCTTGGCTGATTGATCCCACCTGCTGACCATGTCAGCCCACACGTTGTGGGTCCCATCAATACGCTCGATGGTATACCTGAGCCCACACAGGCGCATAGCCCACCGCTGGAGCTTGTCTCTGACGTGGCGCTTGATCTCCATTGCAGGGTTGAATATGTACATCAGATTTGCGTGGTCCGTGTACATGCGGAACCCTTCTTGCGCTGCAGAAGGTATTCGAGGTCAGTGCAGGCCTTGACCAGAGGGTACGTCTCCTTCTCGACGATCGACCAGTTCAACGAGGACCCTTTGAAGAGACCGCCGTTACAGATTAGGAGCTCGTGGACTTGCTCGTGTACAGGTAGCTTCTCATTCCAGTGTTTCACTTAGGAAACTATCAGTCCCCACCCTCCATGAGAAGCATCCGTCAGAACCACGATATCGAAATTATCAGAGGGGAAGTGCTGCGGGGCCGATGAGGCAATTAGCCGGCAGACCGCCTCGAAAGCCAAGCACTCAGGGTCGGTCCAGTCAATGCCGGCCTGGAGTGCGTTGCGATTGCGTCGACCTACATCCGACAGGTGCTTATTTAACTTCGTGGTCAGTGGGGCAGCAACTCTGGCGTAGTCTAGCAGTGATGATCGAAGCCAATTCGCCGCGCACAAAAACTGCTGTAGTGCAGCAATTGTTGGCGGCGGCGGGAGATCCGACAAAGCCTGCAGCCTCACCGGGTCGTGATGCACTGCATTTCCGGACACCAGACGTCCGCACCACGTCACCTCCTTGCAAAAGATGACACTCTTGGTCACGTTCAGCTTGAGGCCATGCGCTTGCATCAGCTCGAAAAAACGGCGCAGAGCCGCAACAAACCCCATGGCCGACGCCGCGTAGACGATGATGTCGTCTATCCAGATGAGGCAGTGCCTACTACCTAACAGCTCACGAAAAACATCTTGGAGTTGGTTCTGGAAATGGACCGACGAATCCATGGCGCCTTGAGGCACACGAAGCGGTGTAAATACCGAGTCTTCTGTCATGAAAGACATGAGTTCTTACGAGTCTGGGTGGAGTGGATTTGCCAAAATCCTTTCATCAGGTTGAACTTGGTAAACCCGTTGGATCCTGAGACCTGATCTAGAGCCACATCGAGGTTGGGCATGACACCAGCGATTGGAACGGTTAGCTTATTCACCGGACGATAGTCGTTGGTGATGCGGAAACTGTCCGCACTGCCCACCTTGCGCACAGGCACTGCAGCGCACGGCCACCGTGACCTGTCATTGTGCCGAACAAAACCGAAGTTTACCAGCTCTTGAGTATAGGCCTGAAGGAAGCGACGTTGAGCTGGCGAGTACTTGCGAGCGTGGCAACGATATGGCACGGCGTCCTCCCGTAACGTGATCTTCAATGGGGCCACCTTCGCTGGCGGATCTGGTCCCAGCTTATCACGCCACGTGTACCTAAACGTTTGTAGCAGCTCGCGGGGGCTATGCATCTCTGCGTCGTCGAAACCTTCCTTTACTGCGCCCAGCACCATTTCACCCAGTGCATCGTCAATTGCAGTATGGTTCACATTGCCATATTCAATGGCTGGAAATTCGTCGACCTCATCGGCGATAGCCGGTGTCTGAGCCAGCCGTGCCAGTTGTTGATCCACATTGATGCCAAGCGCCTGCAGTGTTGTGTTGCCCATCAAAACTTCCTCTCGGCTCGTCGGCATCACCAGACACTCCACCCCTGCCGCATTCACCACACCAGCGCTGGTCACCAGTTGTAAGTCTAGCAATGCGCTCATCGTGCAGTCCACTTCCGTGTCATCTGCCAGACTCGTCACCACTGGAGATGGCAGACGCTTGACCTGCAGCTCCGGCTGCAGTGCCTGGAGCTCCTGCAGCACAGCCGATGGGACAATTGTCCAGTCAGATCCACTGTCGGCGATGAGTGGCACTGTAACCAGGCCGTTCAGCAGCACCTGCGTGCTTTCGGCACCCCCAGCGTCTAGGCCAACGTGCAGCGCACGCGAGCCTCCTCCACCAGGAGGCTAGTTCTTCTTCTCTTGTAGGCGGTCCAGCATCTCCTTGCGCTGCGCCTCCGTGAGATTGGGGCAGTCCTTGACCCAGTGAGGACCCTTGCAGCTCAGGCAGCCGTTGCGCGGTGCCGATGCGTTTGGCGTCCGCTGCGGATCAGGCGCCCGCCCCGCTGGTTTCCTCTCCTTCGACCCCTTCTTTTTTTCCTTGGGTGAGGGTGTTGAGCGCTTGGGGCCATCTCGCTGCACCTTCAGCTCTTGCGTCTGCTTATGGAACTTGTGCTGAAGCTTAGCTTGCTCCACGATCAGCTTGTAGAGAGCTCGGTCATCACTGCGGCAGGTCCGGGCCTCAAATTCTACCAGACGCTGGACTTGCGTGCGCAGCATCAACGGCTGTAGATTTTCAACCAGCAGCGTGCAGCGTGTCTTCATGCGAGCTCTAAATGAGGCATCCTCCGTCCATTGTCTCGCATCGCGCTTGGATTAAACCACGCAAATCTTCGTCCGTCACCTCTTCGGACGACTTGCCCAGGATGTACGTGGCCACGTTCTCCAGCATCTCTGGGAGCATTGAGCCACGCACCGACACGCACACGTTTTCGTACGTCTCTGCCGTGACCGCGCACCGTGAGCGCATCTGCGGCTTGTAGTGAGCCCTGTCGCGGCTCCACTTGACCAAGGTTGGTGGGTCCCAGCTTTTCAGCCTGGGTGCCGCGATGAACTCGAAGATTGGCTACGCCACCGTCATGTCGGCGTCTCCGTCGGCGTCCAACGCGAAGCGCCCGCTCATTGTTGTCGTTTCCACTCTGTGGCAAACTTCAGTAGCTTGGTTCTTAATCAATAAACGCCTCTTGCTCTGCTTCAATGACGACACGAGTCCAGAGAAACAAAGAGCCTTGACAGAATAAGCGTAACGTTAGCTTTATCGCGCAGATCCGGATGACTTGTCGTAAAGAGCGAAAGTTTATTAATGAGGGACAAATGCTACGACCTTAACGCTATCACCAGAGCACAACTAGCAGCATCTGGGCTCTCATGCTCGGGAGGCTCCCGACCAACCATCATGGCGCCCGTAA
>NW_008649499.1:5249-5764 GCF_000247585.1 Phytophthora nicotianae INRA-310 | reverse complement strand
GCTTGCGACAGATCGGCCGTATTGCTTCGCGAAGTGGGTCTTGTATGTCGGGAAATTGTAAAGAAAGTCGACGTTAACGTAAATCTCTTCTCCCACATGTTAAACGAACGTGTAGACAATTGGACACGATTCCGCAAGGCAATCTCGCAGCATACGTCAAGGGAGTTTGAAAAGTTCATGTTGCTGAGCAACTTTGCTCGTAAGTTGCGCTTCCTATACCTCGATCATCGCTTGGAGATCGTTGTCCGGCGGAACGATTCAGGAGGATCCAGCTCGTCACAGATGACCGATATGAAGGAGCTGTCCAGTGGAGACCGTTCGTTCACACAGGTGTCGTTACTGCTTTGCTCTGGGCAGCCGAACGGAGTCTCCGTTCCGAATCATGGACGAGTTCGACGTGTTCATGGACTCCCAGAATCACAGCATGACCGTCGAGCTCCTCGTGGAAGCTGCGAAGAAGAACTGCAACAAGCAGTTTATCTTCGTTACCCCGAACGATCTGAGGTACGAGTCTG
>NW_008649499.1:4466-5149 GCF_000247585.1 Phytophthora nicotianae INRA-310 | reverse complement strand
CACATATAAGGTGGAAGGATATCGTTCCAGCTTTGTGTGGACCATCCTTCCAGCTCTGTATGGACCACATATAAGGTGGAAGGATATCCTTCCAGAAGAACTGCAACAAGCAGTTTATCTTCGTTACCCCGAACGATCTGAGGTACGAGTCTGGATTTGATAGCGCTGAGTTGTGCAAGACTGACAGCTTTTCGTGGTTTCTACAGCATGCTGAGACCGGATCCGGTGGTGAAAATCCAGAAGCTGGCCCCTCCGAGATATCGAGCTGCGTCGGCAGGCGCACATGACGTTGATAAGGATGGAGTGGCCTGAGCTGCCGAGTTTTTTTTCTTCGTTTTTGTATGAACTTGCTTGATAACGATAACAAGCTTCACAGAGATTTTCACGATTAGGTAGTTTGCTTTTATCGGTTTGAGCGGCCTAGAGCCCCGGACAGAACTCGCTGACCGCTTGAACGCGCTGCAGGAACGTCTGGACAATTCCCGCGAGCTTGAGGCCTGCCGTCTTCGATATCGCGATTTGAAGCTCCGCTATAATGAAGCAGTATCGGAGTTCCACGATCGGATCTCCACCTTGGAGGCACAGCTGGCTGCTGCTTCTTCGTTTGGCGTGATCATTCCGCCCGATACAGCCCGTCGCATAGCTGATCTGGAATCCCAGCTTGCGCAGTCTCAGTCCGATTT
>NW_008649499.1:0-1406 GCF_000247585.1 Phytophthora nicotianae INRA-310 | reverse complement strand
TGAAGGCTTCGAGGAAAAGCTTGTCGACCTTACATAGCGTCGACACCATTTTCTTCTTCTGGCCGGGATTGCCATACGCCAGCGTAAAGACGTATTTGTAAACCCAGCGGCGAAACTCGGTCGCCACGGGCGAGTGCGTGTTGTGGAGCGCGTGCATCAGCCCGGCAAATGTGAAAAAGACATCTTTCCCAGCAGCGCGTTGGTATTCGACTGTCGATGGGTCGTGTTCTTCTAGTGAGATGTCACTCTTCTGGAGATGTTCTTGAACAGGGAGATCGGCACTCTGCTGATTCCCACCGGCGGTGTGAATTTGCAAAGTGACGTAGTCCATAGCGGCAGTGTATGTACTCCTATCTCGCTGGATGATTTCTGGCAACCGGGACTCCCGAATACAATACCCACGTCTCTGACCCTGAAGTAGATGCCCTCCATGGTACGCTTGCCGCGCATTTCCACCTCGTACCTCTCGCCACTCTTGTCCACGAAGAAGGCAAGATCATCGTCTGTGATTACAGGCGGAGCAAGAGGATAGGATTTGGTCTTCGCGAGATTGATCAGCTCAGCGATGCGATCGTTCTTCTTCGCTAAATGCACATCCGACTTGGGGGCATACAACGGTTTTACCGCCAGCTTGCCGTTGTCAACGTCCTTCTTAGCCACGCAAACCACTTGAAGGTTTCCTTTCTTAATAAAGCTTGCGACAGATCGGCCGTATTGCTTCGCGAAGTAGGTCTTGTATGTCGGGAAATTGTAAAGAAAGTCGACGTTAACGTAAATCTCTTCTCCCAATCGGACTTCGTACGTCGCCGGCTCTGTGGTCTTGGCGCGCTTCGCTTCGTTCTCGTCCTCCACGTCCGCGCAAGAGCGCTTGCTTCCCATGCTTTTTTAACGGCTTTTTTTTTTAAGGATATCGTTCCAGCTTTGTGTGGACCACATATAAGGTGGAAGGATATCGTTCCAGCTTTGTGTGGACCATCCTTCCAGCTCTGTATGGACCACATATAAGGTGGAAGGATATCCTTCCAGCTTTGTGTGGACCACATATAAGGTGGAAGGATATCGTTCCAGCTTTGTGTGGACCATCCTTCCAGCTCTGTGTGGACCACATATAAGGTGGAAGGATATCCTTCCAGCTCTGTGTGGACCACATGTGGCTTTGTGTAGGAAGGAGTAGAACTTACAGTTGCGAAAAGGAAAGACGCTGCTTGCATTTAAATCGGCTTTGCGGCGAAAATGAGCGTCGCGCCAACAATTGATAAAAAAGAAGGTGCCGTCGTGGAAGACGCGCTTCATGCCTTCAGCCCGGAAGCCATGCAACTTGTCAGGAGCATCATGTTTGCTTTGCCAGACTTCAACGCTGAGCTGTTGGAGCAACCTCGCGAGGTCAGCTACCAAGAGTACTTCAT
>NW_008649498.1:2600-3317 GCF_000247585.1 Phytophthora nicotianae INRA-310 | reverse complement strand
CTGTCGCCTCTGAGACCGAACGCGACACGGTGGAGTGCCACCTTTGAGATGGTGGCTGGCTATGTGCGTTGCTGTGACGAAATCAAGAGGGTTGACGCCATCTTTGACCACATCCCCAAGGCGGCAACGCATCGGCGGATCGTGGCACTGGTGGAGGACCTTCGAGTCTTTCAATGCGTCACCCTTAAGCTACAGCTAGAGACCCTAGCACTCGTGCGTTGTTTGGCTCCGACGCGCAGCGCTTCCCAGCGACGAAGGTCAAGCTGAGTGCTACTGCTCCAATTGTCCTTTGTCCTACTTTTGAGGCGGCGGCGGTGAAGACACTGTTATTTTATTTTTACTATTTTGTTATAATACTAATGCTGTTATTATGATTTTGTTTTTAATAGCTAATTAATGAAGAGGTGGGGCAACTGCCGTCCTGTGAGCTCAAGGCGATCAAGCACGTCGAGATGTCGGCGGCACCAGCGATCTCAGGCTCGAAGAGCAAGCAGCTGGACGACAAAGGGGTGCAAGAGGACTTTGCGACATCCGTGTTGTGAGCTAGGAAGGCAAGCGTGTCCCGGCAGACAGCGCCATTGTACGCGGAACTCCTGATGAAGCTTCCACCTACCAGCACCCGCGGAACTTCTCGCCTGACTCTGTATCTTCCACTTCACAGTATCCAGACACCCCTGCCAGCACTCTCGTCGAACACGAATGATCGTGGTTTGGAAG
>NW_008649498.1:0-665 GCF_000247585.1 Phytophthora nicotianae INRA-310 | reverse complement strand
GTACCAGTTCGAAAGTCTTGAAGAAGTTCGGCGTATGAAAAATATAAAACTTTACCAACTCCAGTGGAGCCCCATGTCGTCGACGATCAATCACCTGAAGGACATCAGCCTCACTAAGTCTGCCTTGTAGCGATTCATTTAGGCTTAAGTGCGTCGGGAGGATTCTAGAAGTGAGCGCCTAAGTACAGTGACTGAGGTTTGCAACTGAAGGCGAAATTGGCTGTCACATTTCACTAACACGGTTCTACTTGAGATTTATCCTTTGAAGCTATAACAACAAGCTAAAGACGACATTGTCATCTTATATCGATTTTTAGAGAATCTTTATAAATGTGATACATTTTCTTTATGAACAAGATAAGTGTATCACTATAATATTCGAAAGGATATCGTAAGTCCTGACGTAAGCCGATTGCGACCAGATCGACGATTGCCACGTCGACCGCCGTGCTTGACCTCGGGAAGGAAACGTGGCGTGTTTAATAACAACTCTATCAAATCGGACTGAGCCCATAGGTTCACTTCCCGTTTTTTTTACTTCACTTGCCACACGCGTTGGCATCTCGGGTGACGGCGATGGAGGAACAAGCCGGTTCGCATACAAGCGCTTTATCTAGTGAGCCCCCACGATCGTGCACTGGACACAAGCGATCGGATAACTGGTC
>NW_008649497.1:2599-4522 GCF_000247585.1 Phytophthora nicotianae INRA-310 | reverse complement strand
AGACACCACCAAGGATGACCGCGTGCTGGCATCCCGCAAGGCCATTGAATTTCACCGTGAGGCGGTGACATCCTTCACCAAAGACAAGCCTGCCTCCTTCAGCACTGCAGGGCCGATAGTCCCTGGATCTTCCAATACATGTAGCAGTGGCACCTGACTGCCCTAGTGGCTACAGACAGCACGCCATGTGAGCTCTAGAAAATACAACGCAGACACTGCAAATACTGAAAACATGTTATTCTGTGTAGTCTTTGGCTCCAAATCCTATTGTTCCTGGATGTAGTAAAACTTTACGTGACAATAATCTAGGCCGATCAGAGCGTATTCATAATTTTTCCCCTTTTTAGGTTTATCGGCTTTACATGTTAAGGCGAACCGCAGCTACAAGAAGCACCAACAAACAGCAAAAACTGCTTCACGAAAACGCAATACATGTATTGGGATTTTGGAAACCATCAAGAATTGCCAGAAAAAGGACCAAAATTCCTGCATTCCAAAATAATCCATTGGAGTCAACTTCCAGATTTATCCTTTATCTGGATTTTATCCAGATTTTTCATTTGGATAAACATTCGCTAAAATCGATGCTCAACAATTGTTGCATCTTGCGTTACCAGCTCGACGAGGGCATCAGATACTTCTGGCCCAAAGGCTCTGGGTCGTGCGTCGAGGTGCATCTGAGGCTCCAAGTTAGCGCCAACGTCGGGATGCAGCGGGCAAGTTGAACCGCGTTGCAATTTGCAATTTGCAAACACCGGACATCCAGTCACCGTGACCTGCATGAAGATCACGTTCGCGTTTGCAACGCGCGCGAAAGTGGAATCCGCACTGACGCCAGGCGAGAACGCTACGTTGTCAACATGTTCCGACCCTGCGTTGACAGGGTGTCCTATCCAAGGATTCCGGCGCGGTGACAGGGCAAGTTGTTTGCCGGATCAATTCGGTGTGCGACGACACTGCAACGAAATCCACGGCGGACCAAACGCACAAGAGCGAACGACTGGTTGCGGTGGATCAAATTGGGTAAGTAGTGATATTTCAATTATGTACAGCGCTAGAGCGACGAGGAATTTCACGGCGATCTTTACAATGCGCCAGCCTCGTCACTGAAGTCTCTGAGGTGCAACTAAATGCTGAAAAAACAACGACACGAATAAGTGCACAATATACAAAAAAGCACGGCACAGCAGCACGCGTCCTTGGTTCTGCCTGCACGCTCTTCTGAGTGGACTCGGATCTCACTTAAATATGGACATCCGAGTAGCTCTCCGGAGCTGCCGTAGGGTCAGCCTTCGACACTGCATCAACACTGCTGCTGCCAGTGGGGGACTGGGTGGACGCCGTGGACTTGGTGTTGCCAATCACGTCGTTCTTGTCCAGGCTGAACGAGTCGCGCGACTCGAACATGTTTGAGCAGGATGCGGGAGTCTGAGCAGCGTACAGAAGTTTGGCCGGCAGAGGCGTCTCTAGCTCCTCGGTGCTCTGCGTCACGATCTTCTCGAGCTCCTTGGAGTTGCGCAGTTGCAGCTGAGCGAACTCCAGGAACAGCTTCTTGAGCTCCACAGCCTTCTGGCCGCGGAAGCGTGTCACCTCACGCATCACACGCGCGTGGACACGCTCGAAATCGTCCTTGGCGGCGACCAGTTCGTTGCTCAGACGGGTGGCAGACGGCGAGTCCGGGCCGTCGCCGTTCACCGCCTTGCGGTGCGCCGCGATCTGCGCCTGATACAGGTAACGGCGGTCCTCACGGACGTCCAGGGCTTTCTGCACAGCCTTAATCCAACGGGCAATGTCGTCAACACTGGCGGAGAAGGCCTCGAGCTCGGCGTCCATCTGACGCGCACGCGTGTCCAGCATGGCCAGCAGAGCGCTGTAGTAGGACGTGGGCATCTCGGCGTTCTCTTCCTCGGCGTCGGCCACCCA
>NW_008649497.1:0-779 GCF_000247585.1 Phytophthora nicotianae INRA-310 | reverse complement strand
TGCTATATCTACAGCACAGCCAGCAAAAACGAACGAAAAGCTGCTGTAATTGTTAGTAACAAAAGGTTATGCCTCAACTTGAGATCTAATGGTGTTTATGCAGTCCGGTGTATTGGCTGTATTTACTCTTTGTGCCGCTCACTGCCAACCTCCTCGACATCAGTATCAAATAGTACGTTTGAACAACTGCGGTATTTCATTCTTGTGGTGACACTTACACACTTACCTTGCACTACGTTTCTATTATAGTATTCGGACAATCTACTTCCCCACGTTGGCGAACGTGCTGCGGGAGAAAAGCGTACTATCGCCAAATTCGGCTCAAGTGGCTTGCGATCCGCATGGTGGACAGAAGTCTACGCCTGGATCAGTCCCATTTTTCGAGATATGTAAGAAAGAGAACGTTTACAAAGTCGCCTGCTCGGAATCTGGTGACTGAGAGTTTGCAGCGCCAGGGACCGACACGGCATCAATATCAAGTATGCAGATTATTCACACGCATTTGTGGTGTTATCGTTGCCTTTGCTTCTCGATGTAGGTAAAGACAACGTAATCAGCTCTACTGAGACGGATCGAGACACCACCAAGGATGACCGCGTGCTGGCATCCCGCAAGGCCATTGAATTTCATCGTGAGGCGGTGACATCCTTCACCAAAGACAAGCCTGCCTCCTTCAGCACTGCAGGGCCGATAGTCCCTGGATCTTCCAATACATTCTATAGTGCACGCAGCAGCGCAGGATAGATGGAATATTTAAAAGTATGACCAGTGTCATCGCG
>NW_008649496.1:4026-4553 GCF_000247585.1 Phytophthora nicotianae INRA-310 | reverse complement strand
GTCGTCGTAGACAGAATGGCCTTCGTTCTCTCCGTCCGAATCAAGTACTGCATAGTCCTGTAAATGCTCGCCGGGTTTCACGATGTTTGGGTCGTCTGAATCAATACATGATAAAGTAAGTAACATGTATCACTAACATGTACATACACGATAAACGCATCAATAGTCGCACTGAAACCAACAACATGAGTCGCAGCAGTATCCTTTTTAGTTTCCTCGAGTTCGTTCGATGGCTTTGCGGTGCTATCGTCACTCTGTGACTGCTCGTACTCGCTTTCCGAGCAGGCTTCGGTCCCAAATGATGCGTGCAGGTTCCGACGTGGAAACGCGACAGCTGTAGACACGACACCACCAGAGAAGTCAGTATTAGAGCGTTTGACAAATAAGAGCAGAGGCTTACCCGATGAGTCGTCACGAGTATCAGATCGGTTGGAAGAGGGATTGGGTGCTTCCTCTTCATCGTTCGTCACATGTGGCGACGTAGCGGTGAGACGCTCAGGAGGGGTCGGGCTGCTTGATCTGCTGCT
>NW_008649496.1:0-501 GCF_000247585.1 Phytophthora nicotianae INRA-310 | reverse complement strand
TGGGTATCTGCTACGAATAATACACAATTAGCACCAAGAATCTAATGTCGTGCGCAAGCTTTACCATGCGGGTCACATCAACATGAGAACAGTTCTTTCTAGATGGACGGCTCATTGAGATGGAGATCACGACTGTTCAAATATTCTGTCAGCGACTGGTTTCAAATTCAGCACAACAAAATGTCGCCAAGTGACGAGGTGCCACTCTATGGCACGGATTACCCCCCCCCCCCCCTATCGGTCACGGCGGTATGCCTTATCAGGTCTGCAAAGTTCTGCATTGCAAACTCATCATGCTTTTTACATTTAGGTTGATAACCTGCCTGAGATTCACGGATTTCAAGGGTCGCTGATTACGTAATCATCTGACGGATTGTCGGTACCATACAATACTCGAGAAGAAATGCGTCCAAGTGTACAACGCGGACCAAACGGGTGCGTACTTGCAAGTCAAATTATTGATTTGGAACACCTAATGCTTACTATCATCTTTTGTAGGCA
>NW_008649495.1:4271-4801 GCF_000247585.1 Phytophthora nicotianae INRA-310 | reverse complement strand
CATCGAGCAGGAGCACCGTTATGTCCCACCTGGTGAAAATGCGCGCGGTAAGGAAGGTGAGGACTACTTTCGCGGGAGCACTGCAGTGATACAGAACTACCTCGATCTGTTGAGTGGGTTGCAGGACACCAACACACAAGACTCCGATGCGGCAGACACCACGGGCGACTTCGGCTCGGGAGAGCTCCAAGTGCTGGATGAAACTGTGCCCGTGGACAACGGCGGTGGAGCTGACGCCATGGAAGACGGCAACGAGGCTGATGTGGCTTTGGACGACGCTGGCCGTGATCAAGAGGCGGCATCAAGCGTGGACGAGGAGACCAAGACGAAGGACCAAGACCAACCACCTCCTCGCACTCCGCGTCGTCCGGTCCCTAGGGTGGGTGCGCTTCCCGAGATTGCCATAGTTGGTGAGGACGACGACCGCGATGACGTCGCCACCGGCACTCTCTCAACCGGATGGGACCTGATGACGATCCCGACGCGTATGAGGTCTTTGACTCTGGCGATGATCCTGATGCTGACGACTT
>NW_008649495.1:0-891 GCF_000247585.1 Phytophthora nicotianae INRA-310 | reverse complement strand
GGACGTCTATCGCTCCGGAGGCCGCTGTCTGGTCTCAGTGGCCTGGTACGTGGATTTGTAACTCTTATGTCAACATTTTTATAGTGTCTTAGACGGCTTCTACTGTGCTATTGCGTGCAGCACTGCCTCATCCGGCTGCAGGGTAAGGACGGCCAAGGAAATCCATTAGTGGAGATCGAGGACCTAAGGTAACAATTGAGCTGCAAGCTTCTGCACCACGCATGCTCGTTCTAACACGCTGGTGCTGTGAAGTAGCCGCTACGGCGTCTGGGTTAACAGCCAAAAGGTCGGACTACGAAGGAAGGCGGAGCTGAAGAAAGGTTACGTAATTTATTTTGCGGATCCCAACTCTAAAGGTTTGCAGAGAAGCTGTTTTTGCGTTACACTCTCGTTCTTTTACCACTGTTATTGTCTATTTATTTACCAGAAGTATCACCGCTCGCGTATAAACTCGAGATCTTGTACGTGTGTGTCATGATTTGTTAATAATGGTAGAAATATTTCTAACATGTCGATTGGTTGCAGACCCAGTGGCCTGACGAAGCAGAATGAAGAACTTCACGCACAAGTGAGCGCAGACGAAATGTCTGTAGCTGGCCGTACTCGAAAACGTGTGCATGAGGAGCTGCAGTGCACTCAGAGCCCCACCAAAGTGGTGCTTTCGCCTCCACGCCCTCGCCCAGTTAAGAAGTTGCGGCGCGTAAGCATTAATCGAAAGTCGAGCCACGACGAAGAGGACGAGCCGGCCAGTGAACCAGCTAGTGAGCAGGATAATACCCAAGCCACGCAACAGTCCAGTAGCTCATCGACTAGAGCTGCCGGTAAGAGACGGCGTCGCGCTGAGGTGCCAGCTGCAGACAGCAAGCTCGTCAAGCTTCAAGAGGAATACGA
>NW_008649494.1:4081-4936 GCF_000247585.1 Phytophthora nicotianae INRA-310 | reverse complement strand
CAGCCCACCGCATTCCTCTCCACAGTTTAAACCACGTTGCCGCGACGTGGCCGTACATGGAGTAGTAGCGACGTTGGTCATGGCTGAAGAGCTGGTAACGACGCAAATCGAGTTATGATCACTGCTCGGCAACGAGTCATGGAAGTGACCATGGTAAACTCGAACGAAGTTTTGACGCCGGCGCGACAGTGTCCGTGTTCAAGTGAATAAACAGTACTTTGTATCGAAAAAGTGCGCATTGGTTTTGGCCCACTTTTGATCTTTTTTTTTATTATGGTGGACCATAAGCTATGAGTAGTCAAGGCAAGAACTTCTTTTTCAAAAATAAGTGCTTTATGAGGTTATGAAAGTGGTTAAACAATGTGACTGTCGAAAGGACCATATTATAGTGCATTTGAATAGAAGACCATTTAGAGCCGTCAAAATGCACTTGAGCTTGGTCGCTATAATAAGCAACAACATACGTAGGACATCATCGAGCCTCTCGGTGGACAAGGCTCCACTTCCCAGGCCAGAACATGACCCACGCACCACTCGAAGGGAGACTATCAATGTTGCAACTTCCATCCTAACACCTTATACTATCTGCGCAACTATGACCCTCACCGGTGTTCGAGACGGAGATATTGGCGTTGCATTCCTCTGCTATCCCAGCGACCGGTCTGATCAACGTTCAATGCTCATAAAGTAGTTCATGGCGATAACTCAAACGTTGGTCTCCTCTTTTCCTCACTCTTCAATTTGCGCCTCTCGAAGCACCCACCACTTCATCCAACAACCAACCTCTTGAAGCGCCATGATCAAGCTCATGGTAACCATCGCCGTTGCAATGGCTGCAGCTTCGGTTCTCGTCCA
>NW_008649494.1:0-694 GCF_000247585.1 Phytophthora nicotianae INRA-310 | reverse complement strand
GTACGCAACCGCGTTAAAGGAGCCATGACGACGCGGTGTTTCAGCTCGACGGGAGCTTTCTTGCCGCCCAGTTTGAAAGGCGTGAAGAGCTTCGGGGCGATAGCAGAGACCATGGTCGGTGTTGATAGTTAGTGTTGGTTTGTTGTTGGCAAATTGAAGAATGAGGTTAAATGAGGCTCACGGTGAACTTGGTGGCATCAAATTAGTCTAGAAGCAGCAGCATTCCGCCAACCACCAGGCGGACTTGTGATGACGGACGGTCTTGCTCACTGAGCAATGCTCCGTGTGACTTGTTTGTGACAATCAGATTGTTCACGCAACACCACTAAACAAAGTATTTGTAACAAATCGCTTTTAGGCGATTACGCTACATTTCTAAATCTGACGCAATCAAGCAGTATTAGCACCAGTGATTGATTATCCACCCCCACTTTAACTTGCATTCTGTTGGAGATTTACTCTCGTAGCTGCTCCTAAGCGAAAGTCCTGTATACACAATTTAAAGAAAATTCTATAGCGACTGCCCAATGATGCGATACAGTACAGCCATTTTACCGAGGTGTTGCCTCGATTTGCACCAAGCTCTTGGTATACCAAACTCAATTCCATTAGACAGCAATATCGATGATGCATTCAAACTTCCTGAATTCATTTTTCATATTTGGTTTCACTCACGCAAGTCGATACTGGGATC
>NW_008649493.1:4468-4932 GCF_000247585.1 Phytophthora nicotianae INRA-310 | reverse complement strand
GGGTCGAACGTGTGAGTACTCCGTCGTCAACATTGATTGACGACGTGAAGGTCGCGTATGCGAGAGACACAGACGCGAGAGAGTTGCTGGACTATGTCTCAGCACCTTCCGATGAAGGGTATCGGAAGCTAGCACCACATATTCGTGCTCGTGCACACAGGTATCCTGTGCAGGAGGGGCTGCTGCTCGTCATCATTGCAGCGCGAACGGAACGCGAAGTTGCGCACGGTCTGCAAAAGCGGAGCACAACCCACGCCCCGTGTAGCCTGCTTCGCGGCCGTCCGCACCAGCGCCAGAACCATCACCATCGCTGTTTACAGCGCAGTGGACGACGATGCGATCCGCATCGTCGTGTCGAATGATTATGATCTGCGTATGCAGACCATGTATGAGTATCACGGTGCCCCCACGGAAGGGCATCCGGGCCGTGAGAAGACGTACGCTCTTCTCACGAGAGACTTCTA
>NW_008649493.1:0-1153 GCF_000247585.1 Phytophthora nicotianae INRA-310 | reverse complement strand
CCATCCTCTATTCAGACATCGATGCTACTATACGATTTATAAAGTGTTGTTTACTACGGTTTATTGCATATCACACTTGGATTGGGGACGCACAAATGACCTCGTCCACACTACACCGTCCGCATAGCTGCACCTGTCAACACTTTCGTCTAACTCGTTAAGCACATTCCACGAAGTTCCAATTTTGACATCTGGTCACGCTCAAAAGTACTGAATTGGTCACGCATGCATAGCATAGGTCACGTCATCAATTTATCTAGGTCGTGTCTATTAATAGCAACACATCCGGTCACTGCAAGTGCTATTCAGGGTCGTTTTGTAACATATACATCCTAGTCTTATACGACAGGTGGCTGTGATCCTGCAAGTTGACCCTCACTTTCTCAAACGAACCCCAGTTACGCCACGCCGGCTCAATGGCTCGTCGGATAGACCCCCGAGGTGTAACTTCAGCTCTAAACGCAAGTCTCGCTGATCCACCTCGTCGACATGGTCAGGCAAGATTTTCACCAACTTCCCGTCGGTCACGGGGCAACCGTAGTGGCCCAACAGCGTCCGAAGAGCAAGTTTCATCAGAATCTTCGAGTCGCGACTGTGTATTCATTTCCCTTGGGCCAGCGTCATCTGTAGGAGAAGAAGCACAACCGTTTTTGTCACCAGCGCTTACTTCATCGTCGCTGACGACTTCATCTCCGACACAATCTGCAACGAATACCCCATGTCTGCTGCCTACTCACTCGTCATTCAACCCCGTTATCAGTGCTACGGCTGTCCCACGTTCAGCAACAAGATCGCAATCCGCGTCCACAGCACGTGACGGACGTACCAAGGTGTATTATCAAGGGTATGCATTCACGAGCTCAAACCTATCAGGTATGAAGATAACATACTGCTGCAGCTCATATAGGAGAAATTATCCAGCTGAATTTGCTTGTTTCGCTGAGACAATGTCTATTGACTTCGCAAATATGGAGCCAGTGCTAACCCCGCTCTTACTGGGATCATGGGTTAAGGTGAACACTGTATTGACGTTTCAGCAGCGATAATGGAAGAAGTAGATAGACTAGCGAACGAAACTACTATGACCTAACGGAAATTTGGCTTTCGATCGCTAACATATTCTGCACAGATCTCCTGTTCGTGGAGTGTCAAA
>NW_008649492.1:4308-4869 GCF_000247585.1 Phytophthora nicotianae INRA-310 | reverse complement strand
TCTGCCAGTCGCCACTGATGCGCGCGGACGATGTCGTCGTTGAGCCACTGGATCTCCTGCTCTCGGTACGCCATATCCTCGTCCCGCCACTGCTTGGCGTTGCGCAGGTCATACGACCCGAACAGCGCGTTTACCACGCTGCTGGCCATTGTGAAAATGAGATTAGTGCCGGAAAAACTATTTAGCTTCCCATTATTGGGAATCTGTTCAGCATTAAATTATTAAAATAACTTATTTGTTTTAAAATATGATTAAAAAAGTGTTTAGTTATTTTTAAAAAAATTATCAGTAATATTTATATTATTCTATTTTTGATAACATGTTTAAGTATATAATCATCCGATACATCGACAGTGTGTATGCTTTTTATTACACTACACAGCCCCGGCACCACCTTCCTTCAAAACCAGTTGCAGAATGTTATGGTCTACAACATTCACAACTTGTCGAGGTCTCCAGTTTATTCTATTCGTCAAGTTCGTAAGCGATTTTTCTTGTAAACAAAGGTATTGGCCATCGTAAATGAAAGCTAAGACTCTTTTTCCTCTACGGAACGACGAC
>NW_008649492.1:0-608 GCF_000247585.1 Phytophthora nicotianae INRA-310 | reverse complement strand
ATGGCTTTCAGAAATCGCGATACCCAATTAAAGCATACAATTATATGCAGACAAAATATCAGATCTCGACCTGAAACTGTTCTTAAACTAAAACTACTGCAGTGCTGTTGGCTGCAGTATGACTTGCGTCTTGTTATATTAATGTGTTACGATTTCGTGGTCCAGAACCACATTACTACTTCGAAAATTTTGATGCCGACAGTTTTTAAAATCTCGAAAAGAATGAAATATTGTAACACGACAGCGTAGGGCTATATATATTATAGCAGAGATAAAGAGCTTGGTGATGCGAAAGGGATAGCACAGTTCTCGAATATATTGGGCAATAAAGTATATTGTTTACACAAAACTGAAATCATTATTATTGCCAATAATAAATTTTATACTTTCTTGATGGACCCCTGCTTTATAACTCCGCCTCGACGTTCAAACTTACAGATCGATTTTGATGCTACATGTATGATCGCGCGATTGAGCTTCTGATATCGGCAGTACTACTTCCAGTTAGAACCTTAACCCTTTCGCGGTCAATGGGGGCAAAATGCCCGCTGTGAGTGGTTTTTCAAAAGAGGGTAGGAAAACTACCACCAAAAGCGGGCATTTTGCAT
>NW_008649491.1:3926-4776 GCF_000247585.1 Phytophthora nicotianae INRA-310 | reverse complement strand
ACGACAAACAAACTGTATACATCCCATGACTGTTCAATGCGTACGCCACTTATTTCCTCCCGAAATGTTCATCAACCTTTAACTTTTTTTCTTGTATCTGCATTACTTCCTCATTTCTCAAAACACTATACACCAAATACATGTCCCGATTCTCATATGCGTATATCCGTTCACTTCAATCGAATTCGAACAAACCACATTTCCGTCTTAAACCCCTTACATAATACTGCTGATACATTCATACTCATGATGTTTCAACTATATGTTGCCATTTTACTTTTCATCCTTCTTATACTCTACAACTACTTACTCTACCGATCGCATATTGTGCACTCATCCATCATATACTACACACCAAATTATCTGTAAATCCACTTTCTCCCCAACAACTAACTACAAATTCATAATCAATTTATTCCATCAACTTTCATTGTGTACACCTCGAAACTTCTGTATTACTACCGTGCCGGCGTATCGCCGTGTTTATATTATGCATTCCATCGACACACAATGCAATCTTAGTACGCTTTACACTCTTCACACCAAAAGCGGTTACTTCCAATAGAAATTCGAATATAATGTTCTGCTGAAACACTTGGATTTGTGGCAGTTATGGGGACCTAGAACTATATAAAAAAACCCGCCAAAATCGAATTTTGTTTCTTTAGTAATGTTTACATATGTAGACGATATGGGTTTGCATAGTTCAAGCCTTGTGGTGACGATTACCTTTTACGTGTCACTGACACGTATTAAACACGTGTATTGTTTCCCCGTTAAAAAAACTCAAGCTTACTGAGTTGTCTTTTCTGAACGTGCTGGATTACCCAAGTTTATATAGCTTCGAATG
>NW_008649491.1:0-1306 GCF_000247585.1 Phytophthora nicotianae INRA-310 | reverse complement strand
CTGAGCTCATTGAAGGAAATCCGACACGCATGTTCCGAAGCTACCGCATGACAAAGCCCGTGTTCAGGCGCTTTTGCGCTGCCCGTGACAACGCGGATCGACAGACACTCAGACGCCATGTTTAGGCGCCCCCACGAGGGAAGATCGCGATAAAAACTTTCTGGTCAGAGTAGAAAGTTTGAAATCGCGATCTAAATCAGGATCTTTTGTGCGGTGTTTGGAGGCGCCATGTTTGCCCCAAGATTGCGATTTACAGATTCCACTTTGATTCTGAAGATTGCTGTCCTGTTTGGAAACACAATTTTTCGACAAATCACGATAAGCCAATAATCGCGATTTGAGGCCTTAAATAGTGATTTATTTTTGGATCCAAACACCGCCTAAATATTCTTTTTATATAGCAACCATAAATTCATATTTATTACCTTTGCACTTAACTTTATTAAATACATAATTAAACGTTTGTGTCTATATACATAATATTTATCTATTTTTTCATGTCTTTATATACACTACAATTTTTTATCTACACTTTCTTCCAACCTTTTTTTATTGTTCCGATGTTCAATCCTATTACACACTCCATCACTACATACTTCACTACTTATATACATGTAAACCCCGCCCAATTACTCTCAAAACGATTTTTTACTTTTCAATACATATAAATTTACACTTTAAACAAACCCATTACATAAACTCATTAATAAACATGCACCCCATATTTTTTTAACATTTAATTCAATTCCCACAATTAACCTTTCTATACATAACTCTACAAAATAATATATATCAGATTTAATATATTATCTACTGTCTCGAGTCCGGTTGCTGGTCGACTGGCCAGGAGGTTGTGGCCGGGTGCTGGGATCGAATCCGGTATTTGACCCAGGCTTGGGTGAATCCTTTTGCGATATAGGTACACATGGTGTGGCGTACATGGTGTGAGAACAAGTTAAAGATTGGAGCCGCGTTGATGACCCGAGGTCGACGAGGGCGACGACGTGCGAGGTTGAGGGCGTGGACAGCAGCTGCCAAGGAAGGGCGACGTGAGGGATAAGTGCAGTGGATGCGGAGTTGCACCTCAGAAGCGAAGGCAGGGACGGAAGACATGTCCAAGGAGCCAGGTGAGTGCTCAGGAAGAGCGTCATGTGTAATGGGCTTGCTACGTGCCGACTACTTCGGCTTACACGTTAGCGCACGTGTATGAGGAAGCGTAGTTTGTTTTAACTTAGATTAACTATACGTACGTCTCGTAAGTATAGATTTACTTAAATAAGAAAGCAAAAGCCGATTTACCGTAAAA
>NW_008649490.1:4360-4755 GCF_000247585.1 Phytophthora nicotianae INRA-310 | reverse complement strand
AAGACTGTTCCTGCAGCGGAGTAACACGCGACCGCGACTGCATTGCAGCCCGACTGACATATTCCATAAGCCAGGATGCCAGCGTCGACTTCAGGGAGCGGGGCGAACATCGCCACCAGCGCGAAAATCAGCTTCTTCAACATCTGTCAGCAGAATGGAGGTTCTCTTCTTCGGCGGATTGCGAAATGAGGCGTGGCTCCTCGTGAAATGTGGACTTCTACGGAAAACGCCGTGCAAATCTTGCGTTTTGTATGGAATTTTTCGTGCAGAATGAACAATGGATCCCCTTCATGATTTCATTTTTCCACTAATGCCGCGAATTCTCTGGATATGTCACATAGATAGAAAACTGTTCTTAACTTGGCTTTACGTCAGACCTCTATGATTGCAATCTG
>NW_008649490.1:0-2045 GCF_000247585.1 Phytophthora nicotianae INRA-310 | reverse complement strand
ACTTCAGGTTCAAGCTTCTCGCAATGCAGCGACAACTCCTCGTAAGGCACAGGATCGTCGTGCTCTAAAGCATCAGAGCCTGCTTGCGACGGCTGCAGCAACGGCCAAAACCTACGAGAAACCAGTGACTCGTTCGAGCTCGCGCAAGAAACTCAATCGTCGTCTCTTCGAGTAAGCCCTCCCCCCACGTCGACATGACGAAGGCGACGAGCGAGTATAGCGAATACATGTAGACTACACTGACGTACCTACCTCCAGCGAACGAGGACAATATCTACAACACCCTATTGGCAGCTCGACCATCATCAATTGCGAGCACCCAGCCGCTAACTGCTAGCAGTACTAGACACACTATATATTTGTCGATCTCAAGTCAAGTGAAACTTCTCCTCTCTCGTATTTCCGAATTGAACTCGTCGCAGCAAGGACTGGATCAAGCACACAGAAAGAATCACACGAATTACTGGTCGTGTTTACAGACGCACTGATGGCCCTAGTATCGGGGCTGGTCTCGTCTTCTAGTACACACGGTTGTAGGGGCTGCTTCTTTCGCGACGCCATTTTTGTTGTTGAGGTAGTTGACGAAGGGAGAGCGACGGCATGAGCCAAGTTGAAAGCCAACAGAATGGCGAGAATAGCGTCCTGTCGTGCAAACAGTGACTTGGAGTCACCCCATCCTCCTCCCACCGATGGCTGCTTCGCAACTTCAGCTCGCAATCTCGAACGTGCTACGCTTTTGCGGAGACCACACTAACGATACTGTACCAGCCCATACAGCACATTGGGAATGCGGCAACGACATCGTAGGCTGCTTTGCGCAACTCAAGTGGGGCAGTCAACTACAGCCGCAGCTGTCATCACCTCCCACTCATCGCTGGAAGTTATCCTACCCTTCATGGAGCAGCTTAGCGGAGCCCTTTCGAACGGCCTTCGTTGCTCCAAAAGATGCAGATCCAAGACGAGGCGTCACTTCGCCTCTTCGAGTCGAAATTCGACGTGCTGGCCTCACCAGCAGAGGGACAAGATCCAATGACTCCAGCTCTGCGATCGCCTTTCACTCTTCAACTCGCTTCATTGTGCTCAAGTCTTCATTCCAACCTCTCACAATGAAGCAAGTTCGCAAACACGTTCAGAAATTCGCCAGCGGTCGAGCGTCGGGCTACGGTGCTGCATACACTTTCCCCGTCTTCCTCACCGTCGCTTCCATCTCGTTATGGGTCAATGCGACTCACTTGCAATGGCTCGGACTCAACCACGTCTTCATCCTGATCAAACTGGTGTTGCTACTGGGAGTTCACGAACTCCTTCGACCTTTCTGTCTCTCGTTCAGAGACGTCTGCACCTTGACCGGTCATGTCAGTGCAGCGGCCAATGCTGCCGTACTGCAGTTCATCAAGCGGGGATGTCACCCCAAGTTCCCAGAGTGGACGCTATGGTACGAGTGGTTCCAGGCCATCGCGTTCGCTGCAGGCCAACGCAACGGCAGCCACATCCTTAAGTTGCCCAACGCGTTGGCGTTCCGACGCAACTTCGAACTCGTCGGACGGCTACTAGGGGCCTTTGCGTGTTGGCGTCACGGCCACAAGCTCGAGAGCTTCCGATACAACGGACTGGAGCATCTATGGCTACGCTCTAGAGGTGGGAGCAACAACGAGAGACGGATCGTAGTGCTGTACTACCATGGAGGGGGCTACGCACTCTTCAGTCCTCGCTTCTTCGTCGAGTTCACCAGTCGTCTACTATCTCAGGTGCAAAGCCAACTTCGAGCTGCTTGGGGTGGCACTGAGACTTCGATGGACGTCCAGATCTTACTGGCCAACTACCGTAAATTACCCGAGGTCTGCTTCCCCACACCTCTGGATGACGCCATGGTCATGTTCGACTACCTCGTTAAGCACGAGAAGATGTCACCGGAGAACATCATCCTAGCTGGCGACAGCGCCGGTGGCGGTTTGGTTCTTGCAACGCTGTTGAGACTTCGTCGCGCTCATCGAGAGATGCCTCTTGCGGCGCTATGCAACTGCCCGTACGCAGATCTGTCGGCC
>NW_008649489.1:3752-4714 GCF_000247585.1 Phytophthora nicotianae INRA-310 | reverse complement strand
GACTCCAAGAAGTACAAAGACTGGCAAGTGCTTGCCTACGAGAACTGTCGCGACCGACAGTTGTTCAAGCGAGAGTGCGAGCTCTACGAACAATGGCTGGCGACACAACCTCCGTCGGTTGAGAGACGAGTGTATCTGACACCCGTCGGGGTTATGAAGAGGCCGCCCGAAGACGCGCTGGACGTATCGACGAACCATTTGACATGTGCCGAGCGTTGGGAGAAGAGTTTTGAGCAACGAGAGTGCAAGGAAGGTTGTCTGGACTCTGGGGTGACAGACGAAGGTGTATTCGAGGTCCGTATCTCCGGAGACTCGTCGGAGGACAATTTAACAAGCAATGGTGTCGGTAGCGATACCGATGAGGAGTCGGCTGGACGCCCACAGGAACTACAAGATGTAATGAAGGTGATGAGCGTATCAACATGGGTCCGATCGGTGCTTGGAGCGAGAGGTGATGAATCAAGTGCAGTGACTGGTGAGACTGAGACGGTCTTGGGTGTCAAGCGTCGGGACGGTGACTCCCCAGCCTCATATTCTGCGACTAGCGAAAAAGAAAGCACGATGGCCGGTCGAGAGGATGTACAAGCCTCACAAAAGGAAATGCATGTGAGAGCGAGTGTTCGCATGGAGTCTCAAGTCGAGGACAGGTTGGCAGAAGACGGAATAACAGAGCTGGATAAGACTTACATATCGGTTGCTCGAGTGTTGACGACCGAAGGAAGCGAAGTTGCGGGTGATCCATGGGTGGACCACTACAAACACCCAGCTAACAAAATCGGCTTGAAAGAGTATGCAAAAGAATTAGCGTTCCTCCCCGACTTCACAGAAGATTCAAACACGACCATCGACTACGGAGCTCCGAATGTCAAGAACTCTTGCTTGACGACCGATCAGCAAGAACGGCTGGTCGCTACGCTGAAGAAGAATGAGCGGATCCTCATTGCCAGCGGTAATGCGTTGCC
>NW_008649489.1:0-572 GCF_000247585.1 Phytophthora nicotianae INRA-310 | reverse complement strand
TTCGTTGTTGCTAAAGCTATGTCCGACAGATCTGCACTCAGCGTAGCGCGAGTGTTCGAAGAGTGTGTGTACTGACGGTTCGGAGCACCATCGTTGATTCGTCATAACCGAGACCCAAGGTTCACGAGTGAAGTTTTCCAAGCTTTCGCCGAGATGATGCAGTCACAATCATGAGCGACTTTGAGTTATTGACCGCAAGCCAACGGCCAACAAGAACGCTCAGTGAAGTCGGAGATGACTTCCGTTCGGGTGTACGCGGAAGACCCTCTTCAGCAGGACTGGGATGGGATCACTGAAAGGCTGGTGTTTGCAATTAACACTTCCCAGGACACAACAAGGAAGGAGACGCCGTTTTACCTCGTTAATGGCTGGGACGCACAATCCACACTTCGGGCGATGTCTTCATCACTCGGACGAGGCTCCAATAGACAGTCCGATGCGTTAACGTGGCGTCGTGAAGTCAACCGACAACATGAAGTTGCCTTGACTATGGCCAAGGACTACCAAGCGGCGGAAAAGGAACGGAGAGCCAAGGAACACAACGAAGCGCTAAGTCGACTGGAGAAGGCCGC
>NW_008649488.1:3798-4944 GCF_000247585.1 Phytophthora nicotianae INRA-310 | reverse complement strand
AACTCCAGTTCGTCCTCAAATCCCACCTTTAGCCCTACCCACCATTGCTTAGGACCAGCTTTTAAAGGTCAGATTGGCCAAAACTTTGGAAAGGCACAATAAGTCGGAGTTCCGAGGTTCCAACACGATGTCGTACTTACTAGAGCTGCTGTCACCGAACTGACGTAACATCAACTATTATAATCATGGTAGGTTTGATACACAATGCGGGACTGAGCTCCACAAAAAAATGCTACACTGTCTCTACGTCTTCTTTCTCTTCTATACCCTATCCCCTATAAATACATTTTAATATACATATAAAAAGTATAGGAACTCGGAACTCGAGCATGGCAGATGATAAAATGAGTTGGTGTTCAAGGTCGCTGACGACGCAAATATGCGCCCTGATGATCTTGCCAATATGGCCAAAGATTTCCCGGACGTCGGCGAAGCTCTTAAGGCTAAAGCAGTGGAAGAGTACACCAAGTACTGGAACGCAATGCGCTACGTCGACTAGTCTTAACATTAAAAGCAGTTTCTAAGACGTGGTCGATGGATTGCTGGGAAAACAGAATCAAAAATCATCTGCGCTCAAAACACGTAGAGCAGATTTTGTATCAAAGTCAAAGACTGTTATTTCACAATAGTAAGGACATCGTTCTACAACACTAGTTTTGAACAAATAATCATTGTGCAGTGCGTGATGGCTCTACAAAACGCGAAATACACTGCATACGCAAATACAAGGCGCCTCTTAAACTCCCTATTTTGCATCACTCTGCGGGCGGGACAGCTAGTTTTCGTGCATCTCGATGTGGTCAATTAGGTCGGTTTTTCAACGAAGTGGGTAATGCTGCAAGATTCCGACGAATTAAATTCTTTTCCATGCTTGTGTGTTGAAGCATTTTCACTCAGCAACAGTTGAAAGGGGACCAATTTAAACGGAAACAGTACATGTGATTTCCTTTTCAACAACCATTTTCTCGTGTAGATTGTGCGAGCTTCCTCACAATGCTGCTAAACTTCAGCCTTAAGATGAGTTGAGTCGGTAGAGAAGAGAGATAGAAGAAGAGAAGTAGTTGTTTTAGCTTGTCGTCAAAAGACGAAGTGAGGTTGATTAAAGTTAAGGCGTCATCTAGCTACAAACCAATCATTAGTGGACTG
>NW_008649488.1:0-623 GCF_000247585.1 Phytophthora nicotianae INRA-310 | reverse complement strand
ATGTGTTTCCGGAAACCGTGCGTCGGAAAACACAACGATCTTTGATCAGTTTTAAGATTCAAGACTTTCAAGGAAGGCAGACAGAGTTTGGTACCGGACTCGGGGAGCTTGCTTCAACCCGTAAAGACTCTTTAGGAGTTTGCATACAAGATGCTTCTTGCCCGGGATTTGGAATCCTTCCGGTTGAGCTATGTATATTTCTTCTTCAAGATAGCCGTTGAGAAATGCTGTCTTCACATCCATTTGGTGGACTTCAAGGTCAAGAAGAGCTGCTACAGTAGGCAGTAGTCTGAGTACTTCCATCCTGATGACAGGAGAGAAAATTTCATTGTAGTCGATGCCATATTTCTGTATGAATCCTTTGATCACTAGACGCTCTTTGAAGCGGTCGATTTCGCCGGTGCCGGTATACTTCACTACAAAGACCCATCAGCTAGTTAGGACCTTCCGTCCTTTTGGAGGGGTTACCAACACCCAAGTGTTATTGTCCATGAGGGACTTGTATTCCGATTTAGCTGCTTTATGCCGCTGATTGGCGTGGGAAGACTTCATAGCCTCCCGGTACGTAGTGGGCTCTGACACATACCCAATAGCTAGTAAGGTGTACAGTAAATGCTGACGTT
>NW_008649487.1:4175-4729 GCF_000247585.1 Phytophthora nicotianae INRA-310 | reverse complement strand
TGAGGTTGAGAAGGTGATGCTAGTTCCTCCACCGGCTCCAGTAGTCGTGAAATCCGCCACAGCTTCTACGACGAAGAAGGAAGATGGTAAGAAAAGCTCGAAGAAGGGGAAAAATGCGGCTCCGGAGAAGAATGTCGCCCCTATTAAGAACACCACTACGGAGAAGAATGTGTCGACTACTGCACAGAAACCTGGTGCCATCATGAGTAGTGCACGCGACGGTCGAGCGGTCATCTCCAAAGCCTTGTAGACTTTTCGTCACCTCTTTTACAGATTTATTTTCATTTACAAATGCAACGAATTGATAACTACAGATTACACCCCTCAGCCTGTCACTGTAGGGGATTCATTGATTGAAAGACGGAGTGGTTACCGCAACCTGACGCCAAGGGAGGGGATGATACTAAATTGTTGGAACCGTTGAAGCAATGCCAGCGGTTTAAGATGTATATTCGGATCACCCGGAGTTTAAGTCTAGAACCAAGCATGGTCGCACGTGCTCAGATATTTTTGGGTTGCGTTACTTTGACTAAGGTTGCTTTTGGGGTCGCTTT
>NW_008649487.1:0-715 GCF_000247585.1 Phytophthora nicotianae INRA-310 | reverse complement strand
TTTGCAGGTGGATGTTGACTTTCGTAGAGTGCATTGAAGGGAGATCCGGATACGGAGTAGAAGGCCGGGGATCCACACCAATCAAATCCACAGGACAGGTCAATAACGATGAAGTCGTCGAACTGGAAGGCAAACATGTGCATGTGGTCGGCGTTGGTTGGGATATGACGAAAGGCTCCAGAGATGTCTCCTATCATTGTAAGCAGAGGATAACCCAGGAATCGGATTCGAAGTTTCCGTATAAGACGTGCTATATCCGTTGGCGGGTTGTAGCTGACGCCGGGAAAGTTACAACGATCACTGAAGTCGTTTACTGCAGCTCCCATCGGGAATTAGTAGTCGTTGATCACTCGGACGTCTAGAGGCGATCCTGCATTGCCGACAACCCCAATTGGGCTGATGAAGATATCGGTTCATAGGTCCAACAAAATTTGCATTCACCACCAAGTAACGTCCTTCCCGGTGCCCTTTGGCTATATGTTTCCGGATACGATCTAAGTGATTGTTGATCGTCCGATGGTTCGAAGGCCGCTCCTGCTGTATTGTAAATCGAAAAAGGGGGCCGATCATAAACAACAGAAGCAGCCTGCGAAGAAGAATGGCACTTCTCAAGTGCAGAACGTGAAGAAACATCTACCAGTTGAGGTTGAGAAGGTGATGCTAGTTCCTCCACCGGCTCCAGTAGTCGTGAAATCCGCCACAGCTTCTACGACGA
>NW_008649486.1:3287-4537 GCF_000247585.1 Phytophthora nicotianae INRA-310 | reverse complement strand
CGACGATACGACCACGGGTGGCAAGAGGAGACCAAGCTGCGTCTAGTGGTACCTACCACGATGATTCAAGAGATATTACAGAACTGCCACGACTCGTTGGAAGGTGGTCACCAAGGCGTCGTCAGGTCATTCCACCGAGTTAAGTCCAACAATTACTGGATTGGGTTGTATGCTGAAGTGGAGAAACATGTGAACTCGTGCCAGGATTGTTGCTCAAGTAAGAGTCGACCTCAGTTGCGAGGATACTCGCCAGGCAATGTACTGGCCGAACGACCGTTCCAGATTGTCTCTATGGATTTCGTGATACCTCTACCAAAGACACGCAGGGGCAACACTGCCCTGTTACTATTCCAATGCTCGTTCACTGGATTCGTAATGGCCAGGGCTATGTCCGACATATCTGCGCTCAGCGTAGCGCGAGTGTCCGAAGAGTGTGTGTACCGACGGTTCGGAGCACCATCGTTGATTCGGCATGATCGAGACCCCAGGTTCATGAGTGAAGTTTTCCAAGCCTTCGCCGAGATGGTGCAGTCACGATCACGAGCGACTTTAAGTTACCGACCGCTAGCCAACGGCCAACAAGAACGCTCAGTGAAGTCAGTGATGACTTCTGTTCGCGAGTACGCGAAGGACCCTCTTCAGCAGGATTGGGATGAAATCGCGGAGGGGTTAGTGTTTGCAATCAACACCTCCCAGGACACGACAAGGAAGGATACACCGTTTTACCTCGTTCACGGCTGGGACGCGCAATCTACACTCCGGGCGATGTCTTCATCACTCGGACGAGGATCCAATAGACAGTCCAATGCGATAGCGTGGCGTCGCGAAGTCAACCGACAACACGAAGTTGCCTTGACTATGGCTAAGGACTATCAAGCGGCGGAAAAGGAACGGAGAGCCAAGGAACACAACGAAGCGCCAAGCCGACTGGAGAAAGCCGCTGTATCAGGACCGAGGGAAAATAGAAGCTCGGTGGATTACATGGAAGCTTTGCCAGTCTCGAACAATGCTGTAGAGAGCCCACTGAGGTCTCTTTTCGAGATCGGAGGCAGAGTGTGGCTCTACATGGAACGCGTGAAACACGGTCTCACCAAGAAGTTAGCACATCGGTGGCATGGACCATTCCGGATCAAACGAAAGGTCGAAGAATTCGCGTACGAGTTGGAGTTACCAGACAAGAGCGGATACCGCTTCTACCCCGTTGTGCATGTGTCGAGACTCAAGGCTGTAAACGAGTATCCAAGTCGACC
>NW_008649486.1:0-2464 GCF_000247585.1 Phytophthora nicotianae INRA-310 | reverse complement strand
TTAGTAAGAAGTAATTCGTACTTAGTACTCAAGCAAGTAAGAAGTAAGTAAATGCAACAAAACAATTACAGATTAGACGAAGGGTTTGACTTCAACGCCTGGGGCGACCACCACCAAAGCTATTCCAGAAACACCACAAAGGAATCCAAAGTGAAATATAGAGAAGAACTGCGTTTCCAGCAATGTCAAGTTGAGGGGCAAATAACTGGTTCTCTTTTGCCATACCAGGGAGTGGCGTGGCGGGTTAGCTTTCTACGTAGCGAATCGAAGAATGAGCTGGGAGAGCCGTGGGCTCACTCATGTCTACTGAAATATCTATATTACAGACTTCGACATTAGGAAAATTTGCCTTCGTCCCCACCAGCTCCACTTCGCTGTTACCGTTGGCTCCGCAACCTTCAATTTCCAAAAATGTCAAGTTGAGAGGCAAATAACTGGTTCTCTTTTGCCATACCAGGGCGTGGCGTGGCGGCTGCCCCACAATGATGTTGCCGTCCGGTTCGCATGTACCTTCGTCTGCATATCAAAATGAGCACATCTGGCTGGATAACTTCGCCGATCCTTTTGCTGACAATACCGGATACTCTTCGAAGGAGTTAGAAAGCCACCGCCCCAGGAGTTTGATAACAAGCCAATCTACACCCGCATTTAGAAGCGCTGTGGCGCCACCGATCCGGACAGAGTGAGTGGAGAATCTAGCGGGATCGAAACCACACTTTCGCGCCGCATCTTTTATCGTGTTTGCAATCACTGCTGAGGTTATCCCACCACCCACACTTGTGGATAGTGCCAGATCTTCAGGCCTTGTCTTGTAATGATTAGCACCTTTGAGAACCCATCGAGCTGCTCGGACAGGGCAGAGTAGCTTGTCATTTGACTTATGATGAAATCGAGACTCCTCCCTGCCGAATTGATTGTTTTTCGCACCACGCAGAGTTATTCCCACCACTTTGGCATCTCTAGGAGACACCGGCCGCTCGTCCTCGTCCAGGAACTTGAAAGCTGATAGACGCAAAGCATAATTGTGCACTCTTTTTCTGATGAACAGATATATCGAGCGGCGTAGTAAAAAGAAGTATCCCAGCAACAACCCACCCCATAATAGCTGGTCGCGTGGGTGTGTGAGGTTGAGACCACGAAAAATCACTCGCAAAACCCGCGCAGACAGGGGTTATTGCTTCACAACAGGGTTTGTAAATCGACGAATGCCCACGAAGAAGTATGGCATGGCTGGCATTGACCCCGGGGTCATACCCAGCGGTGTTTGCGATGGAACCATCGCACTGCGCAGAGTTTTGAGCAAATTGTAGAATAGGTGTTGCCGATTTGGGATCGATTCATGCCATACTTCCACAAGTACACCGCAAAAGTACCGAGCTATTCCGCGGTTTTTGTCGATGGCTGACTCGGAAAGCCAAGGACTTTCTTGCATCATTGAACACCACCTAGTCCATTGTGCCCATGCTCGAGAGTTGCTTTTCCTGGATGACTGCGCTAAAGCCCCTGCTCACAGTAAAGCTCCCAAAGACGCGAGAGATCTCGCATGTCGTCCGGAATCTGAACCTGCTGCCAGTCAGAAACTAAGTTAGAAAATAGTAACGCCGACGCCGTGACTGCCACACCCTGCTTCCTGCATCGGCCATTGTGTTTGTTTCTCCTGCAATATGTGCTGCAGTAGAGTAAAATCCATGCTGTACTTCACAAATTCCGAGGATCCGAAGTAGTAATTGTGCGAAGCCGTTTCGGCTGGCCTTGCGATTATTCCACGCTACTGCAGTAGTGTTATCAATCCAGAACCGCACGTGTGAATTACCGTCACTGGGACCACACATCCAGGAACGACCCCATATGAGTGAGGCAAACACGGCGCTCATCAATTCGCGCACATTAATGCAGAATGTGCTGTTCCCGGTCTCGGTGCTCTCGAATAAGGTCCGACTCGGATTTGGAAAATAGTACTTGTAGATATGTGGTGTAGTGATTTCTAAGTAATCGCTGAAGCGGCTACATTCAAGTTGCTCAAGCCACGAACGCTCGGTCATGCGACAGGTGGTGACCACGATGCAAGATGACCAAGGGTACATCGCTACCGAACGTTCGTCGGGTCCGACTATGACCAAGAAGTCACTCAAGTCGGGTAGTCCGTACCGGTGACGCTGGATTCGCATTCAGTGGTCAAGAACCGACGAACTACGGTACTACGACTCGGTGACGGTTCGAGCGACTCTTCGGTGGGTGCGATTAGCAGTTGAACGCTCGGCGGAGACATGAGTAGGCACAAGGACAGTTCACATTCAGCGGTCAAGAACCGACGGACTACGGTACTACGACTCGGTGACGGTTCGAGCGACTCTTCGGTGGGTGCGACTAGCAGTTGAATGATCGGCGGAGACATGAGAAGGCACAAGGACAGAGGGTCCTGGTAGAAGAAGACAATCGTAAAACATGCAAACATGTTGGACCT
>NW_008649485.1:3566-4993 GCF_000247585.1 Phytophthora nicotianae INRA-310 | reverse complement strand
TTTTTTTTCGTCTGAATGCCATCCGGCAAGCGACATTTTCATCGAACGAAAGTTCTACAACTTCGTTGTCGTTGAGTAATAAAATATATGGCTGGAAGCCAGTACTAATAATTTGGATGTTTTTCAGTATGATTTTTATTTTTGTTTGGACGGAAATTGTGGCTATCGTTATGTACTGCAATTATTGTACCAAGTAGAATGTACTTTACAGTAAAACATAAAAGTGTTGGCACAATTCATTCGCCGGGTGCTCTTCATTATCAAATTGACTCCACGGTCGCGATGCTGTCAGACGACGTGATGACCACCATCAAAGCTGACACGAAGGCCTATTTGCAAAGGAGTGGGCGCTTTCATGGGAGCCCTGACAATGCTGCCCTCGCAAAAATACAATTGCACAACTAAAACTGTCCGAAATATCCTAAGGAGCAAGCCCAGACCCGGCCCTCCCCCGCTATAAAGCAGGTTACAACTACAGAAGTACGCGATGTTAAAGCTGACAACATCGCAATTGCCCAATCGAGAGATCTGATTGGTTGGGATGGCATATTTTATTACGCAGCCAAAGTTCTACAAGTTCGTTGTCGTTGAGTAATAAAATATGGCACTACTCCACAGACTTGAGGACAATGCTGTTACGGGAGCCGACTTGGCTTTCTACGCGTTGACAGACATTGCTTTTTGCCGCGCTCTCATCTGGCTCCATCAACTGCACAAGCGTGTGCGAGTCGTTATCGACCGGAAGTGGGTTCGTTCGTGTCCGTCTGCCATTGAATCCGTCGAGCTGTTGATCGCCGCTGTCATTGACGTCCGCCACCGTAACCCTATCATACACTACAAGCTACTCATTCTTACATACAAAGTCGATATTTTCGTTTCGTCTGGAAGTGCCAACCTGACTACAGCGGCATGGAATCGCAACGACGAGCTTTTCGTCCAAACCATGGGCCCCTCCAGGTCAGTGCAGTTTGATTATTATCGCATTGCTATTTCGTCTATCGTTTTGTTTTTAAGGTACGTGGCCCAGGCAATGTTTGAACGGTTGTTCAAGCGGAGCCTGAAGACTGGTCCTGTCTTCAACGATCTGAGTCCTACTGAACCCATTGGTTTCGGGAGCGAGCATACCGGGTACTCCGCCTAATGGGCCATTCATTATCCCCGTCCCAACGGGTTCATTCCGGATTCTCCGCCACAAAACTCCAAAAAAAAAACTGTTGTTTGACATGCTCAACGGATTCGAGAAAAGCGATCGCCACGTCTCGTTATTTGATCTTATTCTTTTAAGGGGTAGAAACGAAGATGGCCAGCAATCAAGTGAAACTGCTGCTGCATGGAGGAGACACGATGCTCGGCCGCGCGGTGCAGCTTACGTTTCCGTTTCAAGCTCCTAACCAGGAGCTCATCATCAAAGTCTCGACGACTGTAGG
>NW_008649485.1:0-1376 GCF_000247585.1 Phytophthora nicotianae INRA-310 | reverse complement strand
TTCAGTGTCGGGTGGGCGTCACCTGGTAGTCAAGTTCGTCATGGCCGATGCTGAAGCTGCTCAACAGAACGCAGTGGTACGCGTCTTCGGTGCGGATTGCGAATTCGTGTACTTGATGTGCTTCTATCACGTGATGGCCAAGGTTCACGAAAAAGTCAAGAGTGTTCCGGACCGCTTAAGCGAGCAGTGATGGCGGACATTTACGACCTTCATTTCGCGACGACCTCAGCTGTCTATGACGAACAAGTGAAACAAGTGCTGACGAAATGGTCAGGTGACGAACACTTGGTTGGCTTCAAAGACTATTTCGAGCGCACATGGGTAACAAGCGCATTTTGGCGATGGCAGTCTTTTCATACGCCGAGTGGATTTGCCACAACGAACAACCCGGTCGAACAGTTCAAGAGGTTGATAAAGCGTGACTACACTCTCCGAACGAAGCACAAGATCGGAACATTGGTCCAGTTGCTCGCGGATTGCTGTCAGCATCAATCTGTCACCCCCAAGGTATTCAAGGAATTGCCTGAGCCAACTCAACAGCTCAAAGCTCGAGTAAAAGATTTCCGGCGCCGAGATCTCCTTCTCGACAGGATTTCTGGACGGTCGAGCATTGAGTTCTTACTGGCGTCCCCGAACCCGAATGAGGTTAGTGTATTGTCGCGCGGCTGTTCTAGCGTTTATCTACCTGAGTTGGGGCGTAGTAGAGAAACAGCCACTGTCTCGGCTCAGATGGGCACCAATTACGCTCGCATGGAGATGGAGGGTCAGCCGGATGGTGACTGGAGCGTCGACGTTACTGCGATGACATGTGGGTGCAAGTATTACTTCAAGTTCTCAATATGTATTCACCTTCTGTTTGCTCTTCAAGTTAAGAGCCACACCGGTTTGGATGGAAAGAGAACCCTCGTGAACTGCACGGTAGCGAGAAAGCGCCGCCGCACTCGGCAAGAAACTCCCCATATTAGCGGCGCGAGTTCCCAAGTTCCTGTTGGTCGTCCTCGGACAAACGGCCACGCACTTAGCATGGACTAACGCTTAGATAGTGTTGCATCGATGAAAACACTTTGTTGCGTCAATAAAAGCACTTGAATATTTTGATTTTTTGCTTGAGCTAGGTTTCTTGCAAAGCGATAAAGATTGTTTTTCTTGTGAAACTTCTCTTCATCCATGAGAACGCACTTAAATAGAACATCTCTCTTAAATTTATAAATAGATGCACAAAACGGAACTTTAAATATCTATCTATCTGAAGTCTACTTTATCGATGTTCATTCCGCAATCCGCCCTCACGATGGCCACCCCTGGACATGACTTCGGCTCCGCCCCCGCTCCACCCACCTCCGCGACAGAGTTTTTTTTAATGGTGCCAGCAGCAC
>NW_008649484.1:4091-5059 GCF_000247585.1 Phytophthora nicotianae INRA-310 | reverse complement strand
TTATTAATGTTGAAAGGTTAGACAGGATATACACTTATGGCTGACGAGAACGACAAGTATTGTTCCAGGCGGAACGGTTGAGCGTCTGTTCAAGAAAGAACTTCCAGATACTCTTTGGACGAAAAATGGGGATGGACTACGTCAAAACAGTTGAAGATACCCTAATTCATGTTGAGTCAGCGGATGCGTTCAAAGTGATAAATGAAAGACGCCGAAAACTCGATGCCGTTGCATTCTTGAATAATGTCGAGCACATGGAGATCATGCCGGTGATCAGCAGCGACGCCATGTGTACAAAGAGTACATGTTAGATGGTATATGTAAAAATGAAATTAAAATTGAATAATCTGATGCCCGTAGCTCTAAAAGAAAAGATGGATAGTTAGACGTTGTCGTATAGAGACTACGCTTCTTTCGATGGTAAAGAAGCTCAGTGGGAACTCACTTCCCGCCTCAAGATGGCAGTCAATAACAAAAATAAATAAATATAAGACCTCTGATCCACCACCATCACCAGAAGGGGATCATTTACTACTAGATCGCAGTAGATCGAGTGAAGAATGAGTAGAATCTTTTGAGCAATCGTTTTGTCTGCTCTTTTATTTGTTTGCTGGCTATGAGATTTTCAAATCGTTTCGTTACTATATGTGTAGTAGTCTAACGTTAAATTCTCCTAATTTAGTAGAACGTATTTTAATCTACTCGGTTTTATTTTGCATTCAAACAACTTTTTCTCCCACGCGCAGCGGTTCTAGAGTGATATCAACAACAAAAATGCATCTTTTAAGCTGAGTCCATGGTATATTGTAGTCACTTAGTTCGCTACTGATCAAGCACCGAGTCGCGACAAGTCGTTCAAGGGAAAAGCGTTCCGTGGTAAAGGGCATTTCAAACCGAAGACTAACCCGAAACGAGCCGAAGGTCGTACCTGTTTCCACTGCAAGAAACCTGGCCACATCAAGGCCAAC
>NW_008649484.1:0-693 GCF_000247585.1 Phytophthora nicotianae INRA-310 | reverse complement strand
CGCAAAAGCGAATGCGAGATGTCTTCGAAAAGAACCGACAAGAACAAGTCTTTGAGGTTGGCGACCGCCTGTACTTGAGCACAAAACACTTGGATCCCAAGCACACTGGTCTGCCAGCATCCACTAAGTTTGGTCCACAGTGGATTGGACCTTACTCTGTTGTGCGGACGATACACAACCATGCTTTCGAACTCAACATTCAAGCTGGCAACAAGCTTCACCCAGTATTCAATACGGGTTTGCTTAAGCCGTAAAACGAGCCTACACGCTTGTTTCGGCCCAACGAATTGTACTGGCTGATGGAAGTGTCGGCCAGATCTTCAAACGCTTGGTGAAGAAGAGGACACACAAGCGACGGACCCAATTCCTTCTGGAGTGGATGGGAAAAGAGAAGCAGACCCGGGAACCGGTTGAAAACTTGTCACAAGTCCCAGACCTCTTCGCAGAGTTTGCGGCTGCAAGGCGCAAGAAACGAAAGAGAAGATGAAGTAAACTCAACTTAAGAGGGGCTCAAAAGCCTACAATGATTCCCGTACTACATCCCCTACAAGTTGAAGCTACTGCTGCATCAGGAGTCTCTTCCGGTTCCACGCTGTCTTCGAAGTGCGTTTGCCGTGACGGCACACGTACCCAAGTTGAAGCTGAACGCGACTAATCCACTTCACACTCTCAATCCACTTGTGGTGGAGTGGG
>NW_008649483.1:0-5010 GCF_000247585.1 Phytophthora nicotianae INRA-310 | reverse complement strand
TGTCTCGGCTGGGACGGGGTGTGCTCTGCTTGTGACGCTAACCTGTGACTTGTGACTGCCGCGGTGTCGTCTGGTACTGTGCTCCACGCACTACACTGCCCCCCAAGACGAACCGCGCGAAAATGAAAACCGTAAAAACGGGAAAATGCAAAATGTATCCATGACCATGTGACTTGTGAAAATGTGACGTGTGACATGGTCAGTTGAAGTTGACGGTTACAGCAACGCTGTCAGCTCGGGAACGTCCACCGACTCCACATACGCGGTCACTAGGGCCGGGACATCAGCGGACATAGCTGCAAAAGGCTCCCACGAATTTTCCGAGTCCTCGAGGCCGCGCCAAGCCACGTACAGCTGCCACTCCTTTGCAGTGGAGTCGTAACGGTGGTCAACAATGGCACGCACGCCCAGCACAATGCCCTGCGTGGCAACATGCTCACGGATCTCGGCGGTGCTGCAGAGTTCGGAGTCGTAGTAATGCTTTAGGCGTGAGCCGTGCACCTCGTACTCGTCGCCCGTAAGTAAATGGGCTACCATGAACGAATGCGAGAGTGCACGGACCACGCGGAATGGACCCACCCAACGCACTAGCAGTTTCCCACCGCGCATGCGGGTGTCTACACGAGACCATAGCACGAAATCGCCCTCGGCGAAGTTGCATTCTTGGCCCTTCTCTCGCGCGATCTCGCGCAGGCGACGACGCTCCTTGCGATCGACGACATCGCCATGGAGCTCGTGAAGGTGGCCCCGCATCTTGTCAAGTTGTGGGGCAACCCGAGTCAGATCCACTTGTAGCATCCTGTAGGAGTCATTTGTGGGAATCGCCACAGTGTCCAGTAGGGACGAGGCCGGTAGGCCCGTGAACAGCTCGACGGGAGCATGTCCTCCCATAGATGCCACCGCCGAGTGGTTCAAGTTGGCTTGAATTACCGGCAGGAGATAGACCCAATTGCGTGTGTTTAGATGTAGCTCCATAATCATTACACGTAGCACCTGAAGAATGTCCCGGTTTACACGCTCAGCAGTGCCGTTGATCCACGGCGTGTAAACCGGTACAAACTTCTGCGTGGCCTTCAAGCGACTAGCAAGCTCTTGCATCACCGTCGCCTTGAAGTGGGATCCATTGTCGGATACCCTGGCTTCTGGCAACCCGAATCGCTTGTACCAATCCAGCACGGCTTCGACTGCCGTGGAGCTGTTCGCTGCATCAGCAGCTACCAACTCGCAGTAGTGTGTAAGCTCATCCTTGAGGACAAGTACGTAGCGGCTCGTGCCGTAGGACTCTCCCAGTTGGAGGTAGTCCATGTGGAGGCACTCATTGCGCTTCATCGCAGTAGATGTAGGCCCCCATGGACGCACCAGAATCCTACCACCCTTCACATGCTTACACAGTAAGCATTCGCGTAGGAATCGATCAATTGCCGGCCTGGCATTCGCAATTACAAAGCGCTCAGTCAGCGCGGTGTACATCACATCGCTGCCTCGGTGGCCTTGCGGGCCGCAGTGGGCGACCACCAACAGGCGCTGCAACAACTCGCGGGCTTGTTTGGGAATCCATAGTTTTTCATCAACACGAATAAGCTGTCCTTCGTCGGCAACTGCCGGCGCACTGGCACGATACCGTTGCTGCTGGTCTCGGACTGCATCCTCCGAGGGCCACACAAAGTTGCTGTCCTGCAGCGGCCGTAGCACCGAAACCGGCTGCGTGCTCCGTGTCGTCACCCTTTTGGCCGTCACAAGATTGCTATCTTGGAGCGGGATTTGCCAGTATGCCGCCGATACATTATCCCGCTCAGTGGCCTGCGGGCCGCAGGTGCGGTGTTCACCAGTGTCTCCGCCCTCACTGGCGGTATCACGCTCTTCACGATGGCCCCGGCGCATGCAGGCTACCAGCCGCTTGACGGCCTGGGGTGGGTGCTCCGGCACAGCACCCACTTGGCCCCACCGTGATACTAAGTCGGCCCAGACGTTATCATCGCCCTTGATATGCTCGATAGTGTAGCGAACTCCAACGATGTGCAGTGCCCAGCGCTGGAGCTTTCCTCGCAAGTGCGGCTTGACAGTCTTGTCGGGCGAAAAGATGTGGATCAGATTTGCGTGATCGCAGTAGATCTGCACACCCTTCTCACGTTCCAGGAGGTAGGCGAGATCACCACAGGCACGAACCACTGGATAGGCCTCCTTCTCTACGATGGACCAATTCACCTGTGCCCCGGTAAATAGTCCACCTTTGCAAACTAATAGCTCATGGGCCTGCTCAGTCACTGGCACACCATCCACCCAGTCGCGGACTTGGCTAACGACCACAGCCCAACCGCCAAGCGAAGCATCGCTAAACATGCACACAACTGCCTCCGGGTCCGGGAAGTACAACTTGGATGACGTGGCCAACTTGTCGATCACTGCACGAAACGCTACCTTGTCGGCCGCAGTCCAGGTAAGCTCGACGCCAGCAAGCTGCGCTTTGCGTCTACCACGCTGTGCCACTACAACTTCCAACTTCGAATACAACGGACCAACAACCCTGGCGTAGTCAACCATCGACTCCCGCAGCCAGTTTGCCGCACAAAGGAACTGTTGCAGCGCTGCAGCAGTTGGGGGCAGTGCCATACTCGTGAGTGCTTCAAGTCGGTCGGGCGAGTGCTGCACCCCAGTACCGAACAACACACACTTCTTCGCATTCAGCTTTAGGCGCCTAGCACGAACCACCTCAAAGAAAGCATGCAGGTTAGCCAGATACTCCTGAGCACTGCGGGCGAATAGCAATAGATCGTCGATCCATATGAGGATGCTGCGATACAGCATGGCCTGGAAGCAAAGCTGCATATGTAGCTGAAAGTGCATCGCTGAATCGCTAGCACCCTGTGGCACGCGTGTCGAGGTAAACACGCCATCTTCAGTAACAAAACTGAAGATCTCCTGGCTGTCCCAGTTCAACGGGAGCTGCCAGAAACCCTTAAAGAGGTCGAAAAGACCGAATCCATACGATCCCCTGACGCTGTGAGTTGCCGACGACAGGTTCGGTGTCGCGCCAGCAAGTGGCACAGTACACTTGTTTGCAGGACGGTAGTCAACGGTACAGCGGAACTCGGCGCTGTGTGGTTTCTTGACGGGTAGCGCAGGACAAGCCCATCGACTGGTGTTGTTATATCGCACCAGACCATGGCGCTCCAGCTCCATCACAAATTCCCGCAGGAACTTCCGCTGCGCCGGCGGATACTTCCTTGTCCCGCTGCGGTAAGGCTGGGCTCCCTCTTTGAGCCTCACTTTCAGTGGCTCGACGTCTGCTGGTGGATCAGCACCGATACGAACACGCCAGACATCGGCATACTCGAACACCAGCTTGCGCAGGTCTTTCAACAATTCTTGATCAAAGCCTGCAGTTCCAGCAGCACCCACCATCTTGTTCAGGTACCCACAGATTTCATCGTCATCCACCGAGAAAGACAATTGCGGGCTCTCATGGGTAACATCATCTTCGTCAGCATCGCCAACGTGACCACTCGCCAGTTGATCAAACAGCCTGTCGATGTCGATCCCGATGTCCTGCATGGTCTTGCGACCCAGCAAGAATTCCTCCTCGTGGCCGTCCATGACGAGACACGACACGTCAGCGAGGTGCAAGGGTCCTGCTGCCGTTTCGATACGCAGATCCAGAGTGATAGCGTCACGACAGACCACGTGAGTGCCACCAGCAACTTGCACCTGCACAACGGGGTCCAAAGCCTGCAGCTATAAACCGCTCCCAACACCGCGGAGCTCATCCACGCGAGCTCGAGAAATGATGTTGCTGTCCGCTCCGGTTTCAGGACAAAACGGCACATCCAGGACGCCGTTGATGCATGCACGACGCCCTTCTCCAGCGCGCACGACCTTAATTGCCTTGGCGCGCTCATCTCTTTGTGTCCTGCGAGCTTGCAACTCGCGCAGGACTTCCTGCTTCTGCTCATCAGATGCAGTTGGGCAGTCCCTCGCCCAATGTGGCCCCTTGCAAACCAAACAGCCCGACCTGGGCGGATTCGGAACGGTCTTCGGTTCCACCTTCATGCGCCCGGTCTTAGCAGCAGGAGCCCTGCCAGTTTGCTTCGCGCTGCCAGTCTTGCTGCCGTTGGATTTGCTTCTTGGGGTATCCTCTCGTTTCAACTCAGCTTGCATGGTGTGGAAATGCTGCTGACTCTTGGCACGGACGACAATCAGCTCGTACAACGCCACGTCGTCCTGCTTTGCGTGCTGGTGTGTCACTGCAACGAGACGCTCGATGTCCACGCGCAGAACCGAGGGGAACAAATTGGAGATCAGTAACTTGCAGCGGGCCTTCATGCGTTGACGGCCCGCGGCGTCCGTCGCTGGTCCCCGACCAACCCATGACCCGAGCCCACGCTCGTCCACAAGCTGGTCAAAGTCGATGAAATACTGCGCAATGCGCGCGTGTATATCCTCCACCTTCATATCCATCTTCAGGTTGTCGGTAAACAACTTCGTCACGTCGGGGACGTGATCGTTCATCAGAGCGCCAGCACGGCGCTCGATGTCCTCCCGCAGACGCACGTCCGTCACTTCCGCCACGGTAGTGCGGAACTCGTAGTGCGCTAGGTGCTTGAGGATCCTTGGTTCCATGGAGCTCTTGATGCTGACGAGCACGTTTTCGTGCGCTTCACCTGTCGCTAAGCACCGCTCCCAAACCCTCTCTTCATACTGCCGACGATCGCGCACGAACTTGACCAGAGCCGGCTGCCCCAGGTCTGTCAGGCGTGGCGGCTTGATGTACTCGAAGACCGGCTGTGTAGGCCGCATCTCGACGTCTCCATCTTGGTCGACCGCCCTGTTGAACGCCATCGTTGGTTCTTGAAGGCCAAAGTATACTTTATGGCACGTGAGCTCGAAAAGGTAAAATGTGAAGTGCCATTAAGAGTAGTTGTTAGCCCACTAGCCTCGCTATCGCTACAGCCTCGTCGCCAGTCCTTGGCGCCCTTGAGCCGCTGCCTCCGCCGCCGTCGGAGTGCCAGCGCG
>NW_008649482.1:3333-4947 GCF_000247585.1 Phytophthora nicotianae INRA-310 | reverse complement strand
GGTGTTGGTTCACCGCTTACCCCAGAGTATCGACTGCCAGTATAAAAAGAAGTGGTGCCAGTGGACACCCTTGACGTATTCCGGAATTTACATTCCATTTTGTTCTAGCAATATCCATTTACTAGGAATTGTGCTGTGGTCCCTTCATGGAGCTGTCTGATCACGTTGGTAAAATCTTCTGAAAATCCGTACTCGCGCAGTACTTTGAACATATAGTTTCTGTCCAGTGTGTCGTAGGCTTTCCGTAGATCTAGGCAGCGTACCGCTGCGCTGTCTTCCCAAGGTATTTCCGGTTTAGATTCACTGTTTTGGAGTGCAGATCTGAGAATTGTGACCGTCTTGTCAATGGACCGGCCTCTGATGAAGCCTTGCTGTGAATTGCTGATGAGCTTCGGTAGCAGTAAGTGAAGTCGCTGAGCGAGAATTTTCCAAAGATTTTGTAGGCTGTGTTAAGCAACACTATCGGTCGATAATCCATGGCATCAGCTGAATCACCATTTTTGCTAAGTGGAATTATGGTAGCATCCAGAAATGAAGTGGGTACACCTCCCCTTTTAAAATCATATTGTAGAGACTGGTAAGACTCGGGGTGAGTTGGGTAGAGAAATCTATATAGAAGTCGTGGTTCAAGCCTGAAGTTCCAGCCGATTTGTGCCGTTCGAGATGATTAATTGCTTTCCAGGTTTCATCTTCAGTTATTGGTTCCATCAACTTAAAGAGGTCCGTAGAATTCACCTTCTTTTCGTTCTCAATGCTGACAAATTTGTCAAATTCCTTTGCCAAGGAATTTGCTGGCACGGTGGCATGAGATATCCACAGTATATGATTCCACTCAGACGCCATTCTCTCCTCGGTCGGGAGGTCTGCTGCGTAGAAATGCCCTGGAGACGGTTGAATTGAGCTAATAGGCTGGTCTCGTTGCCATTCTGAGTTCTTTTTTTCGCTGGTCCTCGACCTTAGAGATAATCCATCGCTACAAGCGAATCCGTGATGCTATTAGGCAGGTTGAAGCTGTTGAGGAGTTTATACCCACGGGTGCCACGCACAAGAAAGTTGTCGGGCTCCTGGAGCACCTCAAGAAGCTGGACAGTGTATGCAAGGTGCTCCAAGATGACAGGACGGCCATGGCGGATGTTCGTGTCCTGTTCGACCCATTGATCGACGACTACCTGGTCATGGCCAGTCACCAACGTTTGAAGGCGCTTTGGTCAAGGTGATCAACGGTGGAAGCCTAACTGCATCGGAGGCTCGCGCGTTGCACCGCTTCGAGGTGGGGGTGGATACGTGCGGTAGCAAGCGAAAGAAAAGAGGACAGCTACGCGGTCGAAATTCTCCGAGGGAGCAAGAAGAAGCGCAACGCTGTGGCACAATCGGTGAGCTACAGCGAGCTTGCGAAGATGGTGCCTCCAACCTCGAATACGGTTGAGCGCCTCTTCTCGCAATGCAAGCTGATTTTGACGCCCCAGTGTGCGTGTTTGTTGCCTGCCAACTTCGAAATTCTGGCATTTCTGCGAGTCAACCGCGACTTGTGGAATGCATCAACTCTTGTTGACGTCGAGTAGCGAGGTATACGATGAAATTGGCCTTCTATTTGATTTTTATGTTGTTTTTTTT
>NW_008649482.1:0-538 GCF_000247585.1 Phytophthora nicotianae INRA-310 | reverse complement strand
TGATATCATTGGTTAAATTTTGCGTCTTTCATTAACCAGTTTTTTCAATCACAATCGTCAAATAATCTTAGTGCAATTTGCACGGCGAATTCCATCCATCTATACATGGTAACCTTTTATGGTTTGCAGAGGATTATTAACATTTTAATCAGCCTCCAGGTTTCGTAGATTAGAGTAAAAAAAAACAATTCGCTGCAAAAAGGCTGGAAACGATGAAGCGTGAAAGTGTTTTTTTTTAGACTAAGGGAAAATGCCAATTCGGGGCTGGTCCAAACAGTCTTTTCTCGGTTTACTTGTATCTTTTGCTCTAGGACACACAAAACGACACCAAGGGTACCAATCAAAAGCTGTCGATTTCGTCGATTTTTCTGGCTATTTCCGAAACATCTAACTAATGCTTGAAACGCAATAGATTCGATTACAAAGCACACCAAGCATGCTGGTCCTGCCAATTAGGGGCCGCTTCAAGTGCTTTGATTTTACTAAGTGGTTCGGCCTTGCTTCTTATATGATACCTTATAATTGACCACTCGCAACT
>NW_008649481.1:3233-4996 GCF_000247585.1 Phytophthora nicotianae INRA-310 | reverse complement strand
AACCATTTATGCACTATGTATGTGCTACGGTAAGCATAGCGTCCACCTAAGCGAGCCTCGTTTGAAGCGAAGTTTTGTGAATTACCGTTGCAAGCACGGTGTTCACCAAGAACGGCGCGGAAACGGCAAGAGGAATGTTGATGTTAACTTCACGGGCTGCCGTGCTCGTTTTGACCTAGTTCTGATGAACTTGGCGTGGTCTGGAGAGCGTCCTCGACACTGTTTCGCTGTGATGAAGGAATGGCGGATGCATAATCGCGCGACCGAAAGTGCGGGAAAAACACCGGGGTGAAGGACATTCCGATCCAACGTTAACCCAAGACTCAGCTGTGGGACCTACGCAAGTTATGTCAGATCAGCAGGATAATGAGTGCTCTGCTGCGGACATGCCTTTGTCAGCATTTGCACCGTCTACCTACGCTGTCTACGAAGAGGCGTCTTTGTCCCAAGTTTCCCAAGGGGCGACATTAATATCTCTGAACAGTCGCAGCGCATCATTGAAGAGAAACCTGAAGCAGACGCTTCTGTTGATCATGATCAGGCAACAACTTCAAAGTCGGAACCTAGCTCCGTGTGTGTTGTTCAAGAACGAGGTGTTCAATTGAACTTACCTCGCCCTTCTCAAGGCATCGCTAGAAAGAAAAAGAGGCAGAACTGGTCGGTCGTTGCTGCTATGCCTCCTACGGGGTGATTGACTATCCCGAGGGTCTGATTATCAACGTCAGTGACGTTATTAGATGGGCGCGCAACTCCACACACCTGAAAGACGTAGTCGGAACTTTAAAAAGTACCCGTGGATTATGAACGAGTAAACCCTACGCGGGAGACACAGACGCGTAAGGGAGGTGAAACGTCAGATAGCCTCTTCGTCCTGCTACAGCTACGTTGTTCCAGAAGACCTAGTCATCTCACTACAGGCTGGTATTGACTATTACCGGAGCCAACAGGCTGCTGAACACAAAGCTCAAAACGAGGATCACAATGTTGTGGATCTCATTTGTACTCCAAGCTCCGCCGACGACACAACACTGGCAGTCTGGGTCACACCAGAGCTCGATCTGTTCTCGAGGTACATTAACGTTGCCCATTTGTTGTTGCTTATTTGATGTAACGTTGCTCGAGCAACACTAACTAAGTGTATTTTTTTGTCTCATCTAACGAGTGTCACCGCAATGATGACTTTCAATAGAACAAAGAAGAGTTGGGAGAGCTGGGGAAAGGAGCTGACGTGGCTACTGCAAGATTGGTCAAAGGTGACTGGCTGATCTGTCGAATTCTTTGCTCCGGAGACTGGTTCTGATGGCAAGACAGCGCCCACAGCAAAACAGCACCTTATCCAGCTAGCGAATGATGTGGTGCCGAAATACCTGTCTCTTAGCTTACAATCGAAGATCAGCAGAGGCGATACAAACAAATCGATTTACTTCGATGATGTAGTGGGCTACTTGGCGGATGGGGCGTGGCTGAACGAGGCAGTGATCAGCTATTGCCTGGATGTCAGAACGGAGAACCGTGACGACGTGCATGTATTATCGTCGCTCGTTATTCAGAAAGAGAAGTTCCCGACCCCTCCAAGGCGAAAACGTTTCTCAATGAAGTCCGTGGTGCTGCCTATAAACCACTCCAACGCCCACTGGACGATCATCATTGTGGTGGTGGATCGGCATGGTGAGCTTCGACCGCACCTTTACGACCCCCATTGTAATGAGCATTACAGAAGCAAGGTAGATGAGGTTTGGATGGCAAAGTTTTGCCGTATCTAC
>NW_008649481.1:0-728 GCF_000247585.1 Phytophthora nicotianae INRA-310 | reverse complement strand
CCAATACTGCCATAGCGCGACGCACAGGCACCGTGTACTTCTTCACTCTCCGACATCACGATACACACACTGAGGAAGGGAGACTGTGGTCACTTTCGAGTGTTTGTTAAGCCTCGACTTCCCCGTCATCATCGTGAACACAAGCCTTATCGAAGCCTGGTGCTCGGGCATCGTCGAGCGAGATGATGTAGCGTAAGCAACAGTGTGTTGGAGTGTGAAAGCGACCGACGCAACGCTCGCCCATGGTGTCGACGCTTTATACATAATCATATCAACTTTGGCATGGCGTCGACGCCCGACCTTGGAGTAGCGTTCCATCTACACGTACTTACACCCACAGGATCAGTCTGGTTTCGGCAATATCGACGCCATACCTCGTGCCGCTACGGTCAACATGAATATTGTGTGTTGTTATAACGAAGGCCTTGCCGTCTGAGCATTATCATATTGAATAAGATTTTGATGTGTAACGAGGTGAAGATCAATCTTAGTGACCGCTTCTTCATTGGCTCATTGCCTTCCGCGGCGACGACGAGCATAAGAACAAGTGCTGGGCCTCTTCTTCAAACGTTTTTGGTACGAGTGGGAATCTGAGTTACGATGCTTCCAAAATTACTGAGGGTTGAGTCGCTTTCCTAAATTCTGAGATGGCGTCCCAGATTTAGGTCTGTGACAGCAATCTGAGCTGCGGACGGCATAGCTAACACAGTACTCAATAGGGCTGCTCA
>NW_008649480.1:0-2496 GCF_000247585.1 Phytophthora nicotianae INRA-310 | reverse complement strand
GCTGCACAGTCTGGGTGTAGCTCTGGTTTTAGAGACCACGCCATGCAAGAGAATGTTTCCACAGTTTACCAGCTTAAAACGAACTCATGACTCCCTAGAAGACGTACAGAGTCTTATTCTTATTGAGCTGTTGGAGGGTGACGCAATCGACACCTGCAATCAAGATGTCCGGGCATTTTCGAACAAGTCAACTGTTCCTGGAGCACAAGCATACATTAACCGGTTATTAGTCAGAGTCCAAGCAAAAGCTCAACAGCTATTAATTCGACTCATGCCAGCACTAACTTCACATCCGTTTCGACGGGGAGGAGCCATGCACGCAAATGACGGATCGATTGCCGAAAACTGGATAATTGAGCGTGGGCGATGGCAGTTGGACCGAGTAAACAAAGCGTTTGGGTACATGCTGGGAACGACCCAAGCGGATCAGCAAGTGTCTCGCGTGCTTAGCGGCTGGAAGCTTAAACAAGGCGCTCGGCTTCCCTCCCTTTTAGCGCTAGACCCACCAGTACTTTATCGGGCTCGCAAAGTACTCTCGGTACTGTTCTCCAATACTCTCGCATTTGCAGATGCCGCTCTGAATATCGACGAGGACGTAGCTGACGTCCTCATGGCGGCGCTGCTGATGCACTATCCCGATATGCTAAAACTACAGTGCAGTAGCCTATACATTCAGAAATTCAGAGAAGTACTTGCGCGGCTGGCTGTTGGTTAAGCCGAGATACTTGCGTGGAGTTCTACTATCTCTTGAGACTTCGTGCCACAACCAGATGTCAAGACTACCTCATGTGTTGGGGCACCTGGCGAAATGGCTGAACTAATCACCCTGATGCAGCTCCAAGCTAAACAGATAGACATCCTCATTCAACAGAACAAACGGCTTGAAGAGCGAGTGTTAGCTGTAGAGTCAAACCTCCTCCGAGCAGCCAAGTAATCCGCGTCTTGATGGTGTCGAGAACTCTAGCGAGACTCCATCACATGGGCAGGAACACCTTCTCGCCATGCCACGTGCGAAGAAGAAGGGGTCTCAGACGCTTTCAGGAGTTTGATTCGAGTGGTTCACTGCTGATCCCCGTGTGTATGCATCGAATTCTGTTGAGAAAACAACGTTATACGAGATGAGGCACATCATGGCGTACCTGATGCTGTTTCTACCTCAAGGTTTCGCTCTCGACAGCATGTCTACAGCATACAAAGACGAAGTATTCACGTTAGGTGAAAAAGCGCAGGAGAACGCACTTACCTTTCTCAAAGCTAATGGATCCTCAGCGACTGCAGTGGGAACAGCACTCACAGCTCTTAGGAAGATGCACAAACTCGGTAAACTCGACCAGAAGGTTGCTCTTTTTGACGAGCAGGAAGCCAGTGGCAACGTCGTCGATCCAACTCCACCATCAGCGATCAAGTTCATTGGCTTTCGTCAGACCTACTACCCTGACAACGCATAAAACACACATCAGTAACAACAGGGACGATGATCGGAGTTGAACCGGCTAGCAGTATAATCTGCTGCTTCATCCGAAAGCATCCTCATCGATAACTACACCACGAATATAAATCAAGATGCCGCGTAATAGCTATCCACATGCACTTTCGAGCGCTAACAAAACACACACATAAATACCAAAATACCAGTGTCCTAAGTGAACGACCAGCCACGAGCACGAAACCACAAACGCAAACCACCAGCCCGAGGCTCAAGCCACTGCGCCAGCCACCCAACACAAGCCACGCCAAGTTCCCAGCCACCAGCGCTGACACAAGCCACGCCAAGTTCCCGACACAAGCCACGCCAAGTCCTCAGCCACCAGCACCACGCCAAGCCACGCCAAGTCCCCAGCCAGAAGCCACACCAAAACCCCAGCCACCAGCGCTGACACAAGCCACGCCAAGTTCTCAGCCACCAGCACCACGCCAAGACCCCAGCCACAAAAGCCAAGCCGGGTTTCCGTGCCGACCTTACGATTGTTCTCTGTCTACAACGTTAAGCCACATATATAGTTTAATGTCGCTATTCCATGTGGATGTCACAAAAATGAAGCGCCGGTTGGCATCGGTCAGACTGGTGGGAATTTTTACGGTATGGCGTTACACTTTTTAATGTAAAGTTGGTGTAATATTTTATTTCGCCAGTGAAATAGCGGTCTTTAGTTACGAACTCTCGCAGGATTGCTACCACGTATTTTCTTTGTGGGCGTGTCGAAGTCTAAGCTGCTAGCACCTGCGAACAGGGGTTAATAGTACTGCTCAAAACACGATAGTAGTAGTACTGAAACTATCAGGTTTTTTCGGTACGGAAATACTACTACTACTACTAATATTGACTTTATTAAGTAAGTAGTAGTATTACTCATATCAATTTTCAAACTACTACTGTAATACAATTTTAGTTTCAAAGTACTATTTAGGTTTCCTTCTGCTCCTTCGCCTTCTTAGCGTCTTGTTTCAACTTTAGGAGCTCGTTTCGGTTGTGTCGGAGCAGAAGCTGTTTCTCAG
>NW_008649479.1:3121-4873 GCF_000247585.1 Phytophthora nicotianae INRA-310 | reverse complement strand
CCGGTTTAGTATATACGTTTACGGGGCAAGATATCGTACTACTTGTTCTATGCACTGCAGATATCTTCGGAGAGAACAAGGTGAGTAGCACCACCGACTTTTTGTGTGACAAACCGAGCATTTTAGGTTCAATCTTACTTGCTCATGCCTTTCTGCCTCCACAGCCATTCATCGCCTTTCATGGGGATTGCACCCCCTCTGTCATCAAAGATAGGGAAAAAAAAAAGAAAAAAAAACATTGTTGCTGCGAAAAACATAGTTTCAAAGGTTCCAAGGGCAAATATCGCGACGTTCATACTCTCTATCCCTGTAGCAAAATATGTAACTCGCGAGCAACTCCCCAGCACTGATCATAGCATTGGCCGACGATTTGACAACGTTTTCCAGAAATGCTAGATGGATGTAGCGTAAAACGCTACTAAACACTCCTAAATCAGATACTGTAAAATATCCAGTACTTAGTATACTGAATTCTCTCAGTACGGTAAGGCTGCTGGTCGTACGCTATTATACTTGTCGCGTTCAGTGTTCGCTGGAGGACAAAGAGGCTTAAACGTTGTTTCTGAACCATCGCCTAGCGCTCTGTGATGCGTATCGTATTATGAAGGTGCAGTGCTGCTGCATGAAGCCCAGAGCAGCACGGTAGATGGGAGGCTTCGTCGTCAAGGTACGAGCACTTGGTCCACTTAATTAAGTGAACTGTTTGCCAGACTAATGTCAGCATTGCAGGTTAAGCGAACATATATAACGGAAAATAACTCTTGATACAAACTTTCTTTTTAAATCCGAATGAAGAAGTTGAACTATACATAAAGTTAAATGAAAATACACCCCAAAAATGTGCAAACGGTGGAAATGTCGCTTTCAATAGCCGAAGCAAATCCGAGTGAGGAGCCCGCGAAGCAAGACCACTCGGTATTCGGGCAGGCTGGCCCAGCGACGCGCTCACTAGCTTACAGAATCGTCATACGCTTCAGTACAATTTTCCCCTCTAATGCGGTGGTCTGAGGGGTGCAATCCATTTTTTTGTTTTGTTTTGTTTTGGACTACACTCAAAGCAAGTGTGGACAGCGATTTTTTTTAACGTTTTGGACGATATTCATAATAACGATTATTCAGAACGAATAATCAAATATTCTGTGGATTTTCTATGGGCTCTCATGATCGAGTGTGCTGCTCCTATGAGCTATTGTTTAGTTTTTGTTTATTGTAGGTGGTTCCAGAGTCTGCATCAGACTGAGTGAAAACTTGCATGTCGCTCAGAGCAACACGCTCGTTCTTTGATAGAGCCACACCAACCACCACTCACTTCACGTTTTCCTTTCAAGACCACAAGGCCCTTCCTTCCATCGGACACCCCTCTCTACAGTCATGCGCGGTATATTCTACGTTGCTCTAGCCTTTGCGGTTTTAGCTCGCAGCAACGTCGTCGCAGCGTTCCCTCATCCCGACTTGTCCAAGACATTTCCTGACTCTGCGGCCAATGCCAAGAGATTCCTTCGGGGAGCGGGCCAAGAAGTTGCTCAGGCTAACAGAGGGAACGGGTATGGTGGGGTCTGGAAAGCTGCAGCCGATAGTGTCAATAAGATCGTCCCTAAGCCGAATATTGACATGAAAACTCTTCTCGAGAAGGCCAAGGTGGTTCAGGCGCTCAAAAAGAACACAAAGAGTAAGTAAAAAGGTGGCTACGTAAAGAAGCACGGCGAAGTAACATTGGATGAGGAGTGGGAAAGCCTACAGCTACACTCTTGC
>NW_008649479.1:0-666 GCF_000247585.1 Phytophthora nicotianae INRA-310 | reverse complement strand
AGCGCGAGCTTCAATACTCCTTGCGTCTTCTTGCGGCTCTTTCTCCTGCTGTGCTAACAGCATCTTGAGCTTGGCGATCTCGGCGTCCTTCTCCTTCAGCAGCTTCTGATGTGCCCTCAATTGCTGCTGATGTTGCTCGGCAGCTTGTAATGCCTGGCCATACGCGATAGGTCGAATCACGAGTGACGGAGGCTTCGAGATGCCTGAACTAGTGCTCGATGGTGATGCAGTGGGCGTCACGGAGTGTAGATGTTTACGTCCGTGCTCAGCGCTTGGAGTTGAACTCGAAGCTTCAGAAAGAGGCGACAAATCACGCAACCGTTGCATTTCTGCCATGTCAGCCAGCACGTCGCGAGCACGTTGAATATCGTCCTGTAGAGCGCTACTCATCTGCTTACGTTCAGCACGAGCTAGTGCCTCGTCAATTGCGTTCTTGTCACGCTCGTCCGATGCATGTTGAAGACTTGCACGCAGCTTCTTCAGCTGCCTTTCGCGCTTCTTTAAATACTTCTCGTCCATCAGCACTGCCTTGGCTTTACCGTGTGTGTCCTTCCCATCCTCACTACTACCGGAAGCCTCGTCGTTAGCATCTTCATCACCGTTACTCGGAGTGATCTCTACAGAAGTAGATGCCTGGTCCTCGTCTTCCACACTTGAGTTTTTCTC
>NW_008649478.1:4153-4955 GCF_000247585.1 Phytophthora nicotianae INRA-310 | reverse complement strand
TAAGGACCTATTAACCTAATTAGGGTGTTGAGTTAACCCCTTTACTCTTTGAGTTAACCGTCTTCCTCTGACGCTAAGCTACGGCAGCCCTGCTGCACCGGTTGTCCCATCACCGCGATTAAACTTTAATGCGCAGCTTTTTATGTCGGTTCTGGAAGGCACCCAATGCCATTTCTAGATACAAAATCTTCAACTTAAAAGGCTAAAAATAAGAATATTATTCGCCACTATCGCCTTGCACTCACTACTGTGTAGGGCGCGTGTTCGTCGAAAAGAGCTCCATGCAATAAGCGACGAGAGGTGAGGGATCGGATGGATGAACTGCTAGTGAATGCTTTGATTGACATGGCACTGGCGTCGTGGGAGAGGCCGCGAAAGGATTCCGCTGTGCGTGAGTGTAAGAGTGACCTGAGATCATATACATGTTGGCGCTACATGGAAAAAAAAGCTATCACAGCGTGCGCAAAGGCCAGATCCGACTGAGCACTCCAAGATTTTTATTTGACAGAGAAGCTGAAGAATGTCGTATACAGTGAGTCCAATACTGGAGTTTGTTAGCTGTAAGTTCTGCACAAGTGATGCAGTTGTCTTAACAGTGTCGAGGAATAAAAACTGTATTCAGATCAATATGGCCTTGTAGTAGAACGGTGCATAAAGTTCTTTTATCCGCTGAATTCGCTCAGTAGCAGATCCCAAGTCGCTCTGTGAAGCAATACGTGCCAGGTCATTCATAATTCCTACGTGCAGTACATTTTAGTACCATCATGTCAACTGCACTCTCTTACTTAGCTCGACGGGTACT
>NW_008649478.1:0-548 GCF_000247585.1 Phytophthora nicotianae INRA-310 | reverse complement strand
CACTGACAATATCAGTGATGGAAATTCAGTGTTGGTTAATTAAACATTAATTACATTAATATCGTAAAAACGGTTGGTAAAAATTGGATTTAATATGTAAGAAGTAGCCGAGGAGAGAGAACAGGAATGTGATCGTCGCGCTTCAGCAAAGCACTCAGCAATCATCGACGCGACGTAGGAAATGTCCACTATGTATCCATGTCCAGGCACTGTGGGTTGCCACCACTCCCAGTTCGCGTAGAAGTGCATACAACACGCAGACGACCACGCATGACAGTCGGTAGGTCGCCGTGCCGAAAACCAAGCCACCCAAGAGCGCATGCAAACATGATCATGTGGCTAGAGAGCGATGACGCAAGCATTGACAGGAAGAAGCTCTGATTACTGTCGCTCGGAGAGTTACTCTTCTTGGTTTACATGGGGCGGATCGTGGCTTGTGGACGAGCGGTGTTGTGTGACCATCCACGCCGTGGACAGATCAAGTGACCAGGATGTTTATGTCCGTTAACACAGGTTTTCATGACTGGCTCACGACTATTGGTTTAAGT
>NW_008649477.1:0-5032 GCF_000247585.1 Phytophthora nicotianae INRA-310 | reverse complement strand
CCTCTCTAAGTTGTATTAATTCTAATTAGCAAGTACGAGACGAAGTTCAGATCACAGCTGTGATCTGGATAGTGCAGGCAGAGAGCTGCCTGCCAGCCATAGCGCGATGACGATACGAGGCAAGGAGTGCAGCCGCCAAGGACGCAGTCCGAAGACGAGCTCACTTCCTCTTTTGCCTCAGACCCCGAGCACGAGTCTGTAGTATAGACATTAGTATAGAGGATAGAGAGATAAAAGTAAATACACTGTAGTGAGCTTTCTCAGAGCGAGCAGCATGCGCTCGAGGAGCTGCAGCGCAAGCGTGCAAAGCCGCTGAGTCGGTTTGAAGATTTGCTCAAGAGCCAGCCGTCACTGCCTCCACGCCCGCCTGCTGACGACACGGAGTCGGCGTGGCAGTACGATATGCACGAGACTCTGCTCTGCACGCAGGCATCGTACATCAAGAAACTGCTGTGCGAGACGCTGCCTGGCGATTTCAAGGGAATTGCTACCAAGCGTATGGACGAACCGGTCCGTGTGATCTGGCGACTGATGAAAAGGCAGTACAGCCTCAGCAATGCTGCTGGTGTCGTCGGCTTAGTGACTCAGTTCATGGAGATTGTGAACGCCGACTTCAAGAGCGTGGAACAGCTCTTTCAAGATCTGAATGCAGTGCGGAGCCAGGTCAACGTCAACTCGCGTGAGGCTCTGAACTCGCAAAGGTTGACCTCCCAGCTTATGCTGGTGATGGTGTTGGGGGTGTTGCCGAGCCACATGTGGGGCTCTTCGGTTGAGTTTACCCCTGAAGGATTCACGCTCGAGAAAGTCACCGAGAAGCTCAACAACATCTACGGCAACCAGAGCAAGGCTGAGACAATGGACCCAGCCAGAGGAAAGGTGGTCAACCGTATCTCAGCCGTTCCGACCAAGCAGAATGGCTCGGCTTTGGGCAAAAGAAAGGCCTCGAGTGAACCAGATCAGGATCGGCACTACAATCAGGGCTGGATGAAGTGCCACTACTGTGCTGGCGGTCACAACGGCATGAACAACATTGGTCCGCACAAGCTGGTCGACCACCCAAACCACTTCTTAGACTGGGCGGCTGGCGTGCAAAGGCGCAACATTTTTTCAAAGCCAATCCGCCTGAAAGGAAAAGCTGCGCAAGTAGCCAAGGCGCAAGCATCCAAGGGGAAGGGGAAAACAAAGGAAAAGGCCAAGCGACGCCGTGAAATTCCTTTGGAGGAGTGCCAGGTCGAGCACGCTGTCGACGCTGTGGAGTTGAAGTCGCCGGCTATTCCAACTGGTTAAATGAGCCCTGCACCAAGCTACGTGAAGCTACCTGACACACCGGGAAAGGGCACATCACCGTATTCGGACGATGACGAACCGATGGATACAGTTGTCCACGCAGTTGAAGTCGGCGCCACGAACACCGGAAGGCCACCGATAAACAATCGGATGGTGACGTGGAGATGCATGAAGCTCAAGTGGAGACCAACAATCCAGGGATTGCCGCGACGACGGAGCGCTTCGCCGGCATGATGAGTGAGATGGAAGAGAAGGTACGAATACTGTATCCGTTTCTATTGACTGAAGAATCATTTCTAATAACGGATACTTGGGTGCTTTAGACTCCGGCTGCGGACACGGCCTAACAAGCGAGATGGCACGCTTTGTTACCAAGAGCCTCAATACACAGTACATGTTTACCTTTGCACAGGGCTCTAAGCATTCAAATACACACATTGGTACAGTCAAATTGTATTTACGTGGACCAAAGAGCATTCAACCGTTTCTATTCGACAATATAGCGATGGTGCCGCATGCAACCTCGAACATTCTGAGCGAGTTCTGGCTCAGACGCAGAGGGTCCCAAATTTTGGGTTCACTTTGCGGGAAGTTCAAATTTGTGCTTTTTGACAATGAACTTGTGTTTGTTGCAAAAGCAATAAATGGAGCATACTACGTACAGAATAAAACGCTATTTGAACGGCAGACCCTCTGTAACGCTGTTAAGACACAACCCTGCAAACCACTATCAAACCCAGAGGTTTATTGATATTAGAGAATATTGCAGGAGTGGCATGTTAAGCTTGGTCACCTAAATAAGGACACAGTCATCGATATGCTGAGCAAGAAGCTGGTTAGCGGGATGCCTATGCTATCAGCCACGGGACTTAGAAAAATCCCGTTCTTTTGCTCAACATGTGCAGAGATGAAGAAAAGGAGGATGTCCTACCGTAACTTGAAGGGTTCGAGAGATGAACAACCTATTAGTACCATTCACCTGGACACAAATGGTCCTACGAAAACCACAGGTGTGTATGGGAGTTCAGGAAGAATCAAGTACTTCCTGAGTATCATTGACGACAATACGTCGTGGAGATGGACATTTATCCTTCGCGACAAGAAAGAAGTCTTTGAAAAAGTAGAAGAACTACTACTGCACCTGGAACGTGAAGGGAAATTCACAATACGTCGGATACGCTCCGATGGTGGCACTAAGTTTGTGAATGCTGCATTCAAGAACATCTGTAAAGGAAAGAGTATTGTCTTTCAGAAACCAAACACTTAAAGCCCAGAAGAGAATGTAGCTGCGCAGCGTGATCACCAGAGTAAACTGGATAGGGTGCAACGTGCATTGAAAGATGCTGGTATGGAGCACAGGTGGTGGCCAGAAGTGCTGACGTACATGACCTATGTACAGAATCGCAAACCTAAGAAAAGGTTGGGATATCAAACACCGTATGAGATGGTCTACGGAAAACCTCCTGACGTAAAAGAGCTTCTTGTCTGGGGTTCAGTCTGTTTTGCACACGTGCCAGCTGCCCTACGTAAAGACAAGAAACTGTCCGCTCGAGCTGTAAAGTGTCGTTTCCTTGGAGTATCAGAGGAAACAAAGGGGTTTCGGCTTTTGGACATCTATAACAACAAATACATTCTTTCCCGGGATGTGCTGTTCGATACGACCACTGTAGCCGCCATGGTCAAAAGAGCTTTCGGACAGACCGATCAAACCCTCACTTCTGGATTTGCAGTGCGCGAGTTACCCGCAGCACAAGAAGTGGAAGTAACTGCCACCGAGAATACGAAAGCAGTGGGAGCTCAATCACTAGAGCAGGGGTTGTTGGAGGCAGTGGGAGCACAAGAAGTTACTCCGGTAACAAACCCAGTAGTGGGAGCTAAGAACAAACGTCGACGAGAAGGGCTGGTGGAAGCGGCTGAAAGCCGGGAATCACGCCCCTGTCGAGAGGTAAAGAAACCTAAGCGGTATCAGGACTATCAGTGCTTCCAAGCGATACTAGATAAGAACATTGCGCAGGAAATTGCGGAGCACAAAGTGCCTACACCCCGCTCACTTAAAGAAGCCTTAAGAGCCCCTCATAAAGAGCAGTGGAAACCAGCTCTAGAGCTATATCATGACCCCTTAATTGAGAATAGGACATGGAGGCTTGTAAGACTGCCCATCCGGACGTAAGGCTTTGACATCTCATTGGGTACTAGTTGTAAAGTATCACGTCGACGGTAGTGTCGAGCGGTTCAAAGCACGCCTAGTAGCACAAGGTAACCACCAAGACTTTGGGGTAGACTGTGATGAGGTATACGCACCGATGGCACGATTCGAGTCCCTGCGCCTAGTGCTGGCAATTTGGACCATATTGAACTGTCATGTCCATCAGATGGATGTTCATACTGCTTTTCTCAATGGCGCAATGGAAGGGGGGCAGAAGATCTATATGAGACAGCCTCATGGGTTTGTGAAGCGAGGCCACGAAAGTCTGGTCAGTGAACTTCAAAAAAGTATATATGGTTTGAAGCAAGCCCCTCGCATTTGACATCGAGTCCTTCATACCTTTTTGACGGATATGGGTTTTGCACGCTGTTTTGCATTTACTTGCAATAAGTGGGAGAAGAATGACTTATAGTCGTGGTGTATGTTGATGATCTGACGGTCATGTCGCGAAGCATGCGACTTATCAACAAGCTAAAAGCTGAATTGTCTAATAGGTTCAAGATGAAGGACCTGGGTGACATTCACTACATCCTGAAAATGGAGGTGCGACGCAATAGAGAACAGCGCGTGATGACGATCTCACAGAGCAAATACATTGCAGAACTTATCACCATGTACAAAATGGTTGATAGTGCACCAGTGATGACACCACAAGTTGCTGGTCTAACACTAGAGCCAGAAACGAAAATGACCGCAGAACAGATTGCGGCGCAGCCTTATGACTATATAGGTATCGTTGGATCGCTCCAGTAGTTAGTTCGTGAAACTCGGCCTGATATCTCCAATGCAGTTAAAAACTTTGCAAGTTTTTGTCTTGCTACAATCGCACACATTGGGATGCAGCTAGGCGAGTACTCAAATACTTGAAAGGGACGTCAACGTACGGTCTGTTTCTTGACGGAAATACGAGAGATGTGGCTTACGAAGTGTACACTGACGCGAGCTTCACGTGTCAACCAAAAGAACCCATATCCGTGACTGGATACGTAATCCAAATGACCGGTACGAGGGTATCGTGGTGTAGTAGTAAACGAGGAGGCGTATCGCTTGCGACTGCTAAAGCAGAACTCATCGCACTAAGCGAGGGAGCTAAAGAGAGTGAGTGATTGTGGCACTTGCTAGGCAAAATGGGATTTCCTCAAAAGGTACCAGTGCAAGTATGGTGTGATAGTAATGCTGCCATTAGCATTATAAGGAATCCTGGCAACCACAAAGCAAATTAGCACATAGAAATCCGATTTCTCTTTACAAGGGACCTTGTTGAACATGGTCGCCTCAAAGGTGCTTATTGTGCAACTCGGGAGATGACTCCACATATCCTCACAAAGGCTCTGCCGACAAAGCAGTTCCTAAAACTAAGAGAGAAGCTAGGAGTTCGAGATCTGAACTTTCCCCCTAGTACTTAGTGAAGGTGTTGAGTGACAAGGGCGCGCTGAGCGGCCACTCGCTAAAAGGTAGACAGGGAGTCCTGTCTGCCATAGAATTAAAATAACAACTGAAACGAAACCCTCTCTAAGTTGTATTAATTCTAATTAGCAA
>NW_008649476.1:4408-5193 GCF_000247585.1 Phytophthora nicotianae INRA-310 | reverse complement strand
GAAGGCGAAGGTAGAAGGTTCGGTCTGCTGACACGGACATGTGTTGCTTGTGTATGTAGCCTATGTCCGTTGAACGGCCAAAACAGTGCCACATCAAGCAAGCTAGTGCTGCATCTTGGCAGTCGGTATGTACACGAGCCGTGCTGTATACATAACGGATAAGTGACCGTAAATCCTCCTTAGTACAAGGAGAAGCCTTGTTAATCAAGCCACCCTTTTCTCGTTTCAAGCAATGTTTGTTCAATGTCTTGCCTTGCTTTAGCAAGATCAATTCAGTATGTACACGTAGATGAGGGTACTGATCGTAGAGCCACAGTTTTACATTTTTATGATACCAAGTCGTAGTATTTCGCGCAAGCTTCCTTTCTTACCGTCAGTTGTGGCGAGATAGAAGCCAAAGCGGTCCTTGGTCGCTGCCAACCGCTTGCCAGATGTATCCAAAAGAATACTAGCTTGATCAAAGTCCATGCTAATATTCTCCTCATCTAACATCCACTTGAAGGCAGCTATTACAATTCTGGGTATTCGTTGGCACAAACGCAGTTAGGCTTATTATGTGTCGCGTGCTTTTAGAGATGTTTTTGGCAATTAAAGGGTGCGTGCTACCTGTGGTCTACTTTAGGGTAATACCTAGCTGTACGAATTGCCAGGATATTTCAAACCAATTTGTTAATCTTGAAAATTGTATCTACATATTCGTATTTGACCAGTGATTCCGACAAATATTTGTTGGAATGAGTCGGAATGCAAACACCTAGCCCTAACAAATTATATTTGCTAATATT
>NW_008649476.1:0-638 GCF_000247585.1 Phytophthora nicotianae INRA-310 | reverse complement strand
AGAGCTTCATGGAGGCAACGTGGAGCTTGGCGTCAGCCTTCCGCTGCTTGGAGATGGCTGACTGCCAGGTACGCGGCTCTTGGGCGTACCACGCAAAACCAAACGCAGTGAAGGTAGGTTGCTGACCCCCTGCGACGTTTGAGTTTGTCTTGATCTTCTCCTGGCTCATGCTGACGTTTCGTGCTTGTGCTTTGCAACGCTGTTCTGTCCATTTTAGCTTCTATGTTACCAAGGCGCTCGTCTTGCTGCTTGATGTGTTCCATTAACTGGTCAATCACACTGCTTTGATGGTCGATGATCTTGTTCTGGTTGCTCCGATCGGCGATAATGGTGCTTGCTTGTTCCTTTTTTTCTTATGTCGATGGGCAGGAAGCGAGATGAGATGACCAGGCAAGCAATTCAGCGACGGATGCTCCTGCGCCAGCCGCCGAGGCCTCCAACCGAACAACAAAATAAGCCACCATTTTGAAGCTTCTTCATTCGGGGGTAGGGCAAGATCAGGTACACTGTGAGGACATCGAGAACGTGCTGACTGAGATTGTACGCGGTGTTTTCCATCTTGTAGCAAGTTGTGAACAGCAGGCACTGGAATCCAGTAATCTTCGATCGTGTCTCGCCATCAAATGGCTTCAAATCCA
>NW_008649475.1:3822-5061 GCF_000247585.1 Phytophthora nicotianae INRA-310 | reverse complement strand
GGTGAATTTGTGTTACTAGACACTAGAAACCTACCGCTTGACACTGACTCGCTTGTCCACTAACCTTTCTGTTTGTCGCCAATAGAGACATTGCCATGTGCTGAAGTGCGCTCAAGAGAGCTTGTGGCCTCACCCTTAAATCGCAGACGTCACCTCTCCCAGGCCGGTGCTTTAGTTCTGCCTCAGCATTTTACATTCCGCGTAAATGAAGACAAGAATGGTGCAAGGCAAGCAGAAGGACGCGGCGTGGCTAATGAAGCCGCTGCAGGGTCTAAGCGTTGAGGATACGCGAGCCGTCGTAGCATGATGCAGAGAGCTTCTATAGCCATAACCCGGTCCCTGTGCGCGGTGATGACCACAACAGGCACTTGGAGCAGAACGCAAAGGCGCTGCAGCCCACCGATGTCAAAGCAGAACTCTAGCTCACAGTTAGCGTCGGTGAAGCTTACAAGGGAGAATACTATGTTGGGGATGAGAGGACGCTCTATCGCTCCGTCGTGGAGCAGCACGAGATACGGCAGCTTCTTCCTCTTGGATGACGTCTTCTTAATCATATGCCGAAGCAAAATTTCTTCGTCGACCCGCATCACAGCCAGTGAAAACTATTGAATGTGAGAGGCGTTCCCAGTCCTCTGAATTCGGGATTCCTGTGACTTTCAGACGCCATTCCATTGCAGACGACCCTAACCAACGCTGGCAAGACCTCTTCTATGTATTTTGCCGTCTGAATGGGAATGGAATTGCGATGCGAAACCTCTCTTAGACGCTACTTAAGTAAGTCCAATTTGTTTTGGTGGGTAGTTAACTATTTTTTTTAGGTACTGTTTTGAGGCACCGACTAGAATCGTACTTTATCGGAACACTTCAGTGCAAACGCCGTAATTTACGCAGATAAAATACCCGCATGGCTAAACGTGAAATTTCGATTTCTGAAATGTGACACCCCCTCCCCCCCCTCTCCCCCTTTTCAGCCGTCCCCGTTCGCCCTGAGCCTTTCATTTTGAATTTGGCATCGGTAGCGAGGTACGACTGCGTATTTGGAGGAGGTTCTTGAGGTGGGGTATGCAATTGATGTTCATTGTATTGTGAATAGCAGGTATTCATCACATGAGCGATAGTCAGCGGGAAGTGCAAGTTCCGTCTGGCAGCGCATGGGTCTGCCCACCGATCGACACGGAATGGCATACCGACTGGTCAACGTTTCGTGCCTACATTGACGACTATTGAGCGGGGCACTCA
>NW_008649475.1:0-1232 GCF_000247585.1 Phytophthora nicotianae INRA-310 | reverse complement strand
CGATTACTTGGAAATCGCTGCACCACACATGACACACGGAATAGCTTTACTCCAGCGAGAACACACCAATGGTGGCATTGTCAATCCAATGTTCAGCCGATTTGAGAAACGAGAAACGCAGCTCAGTGCCATCAATGCCGGGAATCCATTGCAGGAAACAAACAAGTTATATTGCTGCCATTACACGTCGACAATAACCACTGGTGTGGGGCCGTGTTCGACTATCGTCGTGAAAGTCGAGGAATCATGGTTTTTGTTCCTCTGCAAGCTGCTAGGTCGAAATACTATGACGAACGCGAAGACCTGCTGAAGGAATTATTTGGAGAAATCTACACACTGATGCAGATCAAACGAGTCACGGATTCACGCCATCCAGACGTCTCATGCTGTGGAGCTGTTGCTCTCATGTTTTCGAGTGCTACCTTGCTGGTAACAAGATGCCGCTGAAACCATCTCTAACACAGATGCGCTTTTTCAGACTTCGGTACATGCTGAAATGTCTACAGTAGGCTTACTAGGACCGTGGTAATCCAAATGCATGTACGTTCTCTCTATTGACCATCTAATCGCTTGCATGACTGTAGTTTTTGTCCCTGTGAATAACGCACTAGTACGTGTTGGTGCACAAGTAGGATGAATCAACTGACAACCACGTAGATGTACGGACAACAGCAAGTAGTCAAGAAACATACTCCGCACTATGAGCAAGTAAAACGTGCACAGTTAGCACACCGAGCTGTGTATCACTTTGAAAGTCGAAGAGCATCTCCTTGTAGTTGCTGTCGTCGTCTTCCTGCTGAGTTAACCAACAGCACGCCCCTGTCGCGTTATGAAAGCCCGACCTACGCAGGACCATGCTTACAAAGACATCAGGGAAGAGTACTTAGCACTAGAAACAACCACATAGCTAAGTGAGGCGGGTCTTATTGTTCGAGATCCCTCTGTGAAATCACACTAAGTGTTTCGTACTTTCACACAACACACAACTATCTGCCACCTTGGAGAAACATCAAAACGCGAGAGTCAGTCCACATTACCCACGACTGGCTCTCACGGCCAATAACGAGATCTCTACGAATGAGAGAATTTTTGAATCTCCCCGGAATTTCTTACCGTAATCTATCTTCCTCAAGTACTTACAGCATGCTACTCGGTGCGTAGCATGTAACGCTAACTCGCGCTTAAGTACGAGCTACTCGGTGCCTATAACATTAATCTTTTTTTATACACTT
>NW_008649474.1:5162-5594 GCF_000247585.1 Phytophthora nicotianae INRA-310 | reverse complement strand
CCAGCGTTATTTCATTTACAAGTGGGCACATGCGTGCAATGATGGACACCTTTCCAGATCGACTGTACCCATAAGACCAACCAGTAAGTACCTTAGCAGAGATGGCGGATAGTGACATCCAGGTATTTTCCAGGTTTCCAACAGGTATTAATTGGTTTTGTCAACAGATATAACTATCAGTTGTTGAGCATGGTTGCGATGGATCAGTACGGCAGAGGGCAGCCGATACAGTACTCTTTACTGGAGACAAACTCGGATTGGCATATGGGCAAGTGCCTTGACCATTTCAAGCGCGCTAACGAGCATTGGCGGTTAGTGAGGATTGTGATTGTCGACAAAGACATGAGGGAGATCGAAGTTATCCGCCAGAAACTTCCGGAGGCACGTATTCTGTTGTACCATTTTCACGTTATCAAATGGCTACACAACACT
>NW_008649474.1:4123-5062 GCF_000247585.1 Phytophthora nicotianae INRA-310 | reverse complement strand
GCCACCTATCATCACTCCCAGTGGATGAGCTGATAGCATGCTGCCAAAAGGTGAGGCCCAAACCAAGATCTCAGAAGGAGACAGTGTAGGTGTGAAACCTGGAGTAAACGAGAAGTGCTTAGCAACGACCAACGTCAGCGCTCAAAGCGAATGCGCTGGGAACATGCCACTCAAAGCAAATTACCTCGGTAGCTACTGGATGCTTATTTATCACTAGATTGCTTCTGCTCGATTCGGCGGTGGTGAAGATCGATTCGACAGTTACGCAGACGCGGTGGTGATGCGCGTTTTTAGAAGTTGAAGTTGTTGGTCTGGAGAAGGAAGGCAATGTGTCTAAAGATCGCCGTGGTGCTCAAGGTAATGTCGTGTTTCGGAATGCCGTATCGTTTACAGTCAATCGCGCAGGCGCGTCTATCTACTGGATCACAATTGAATTTGCATTGGTCGCGTCAAACAATGAGCGGAAATCAGCGCTGCGATCGCACTCTGAAAGGTCAAAGTTTGTTTTTAACTCCACTGCCAACGCGGAAGCACCAGAAGCATTGTGGTTCGGTACCAAGCCCAGCCACACCTCAGTCGAAGGTCATATCGCGGAAGCGGTTGCGCTACGAAGAAGAGGAAGACAAAACTACGCAGTCGGAAGGCAAATCCCGGACCTACTTCGCGTCCAAGGTGCTGGATAACGGGACAGAGTTGAGCAACCTATTTTGTGACTGGACAAAGGAGGAAAATATTGCTCGATTCACCTGCGTACGGGCCTTGGAACGCGAGAGAGCAGAGCGAACGGTAGCTACTTTTGAAACTGAGAGGAAGAGGGGTCGCAGGTTCCACGAAGTACCCGGACGTTATGACTATGAGAAGTATCAACGTATTCGCAAAGACATCACCTTTGCAATGATGTGCGAATCCATCGCTGCTACAGACAAAGCGGCGGGTAGG
>NW_008649474.1:613-954 GCF_000247585.1 Phytophthora nicotianae INRA-310 | reverse complement strand
AGGGCCACCCTCCTACGTAGGACCATAAAACTGAGGGCGTTTTGGCAGAAAGGCACAATAGTACCTGAGGCGAAGGCCGGCACTACAAGCATCTACGACTACATTCGAAGCAACTCCAATCACCGAGTGACCATGGATGACGTCCGCAACCTGACCGCGCGCTTGAAGCCCAAAGGTAAGCCTTCCAGAGCCTGAGAGCAATCTCTCCATTTCTCATTAATTGTCATTGTGTGTGTTGGCACAGCGCTATCGGAAAAAGACGCAATTGCTGAAATGGTTTTGGATTTCGATCTTCAGTCTCCAAAGAACGTGTCTACTGTCAATGAAAACGTCGCAGAGAA
>NW_008649474.1:0-513 GCF_000247585.1 Phytophthora nicotianae INRA-310 | reverse complement strand
TTGACTAATGTCGTTCTGAGGTGTAGTGGTTAGGTAGATTTGATCTTATATATTGTTTGCAGGTAAGTAAAAAGATGTTCTTGCTACTGTCGAGGAGATTTTGGGAATGGGAAGGTTATATGATCCATTGTGTCCTCTGTTTGTGTAAATATGCTATCGAGGAGCAGCGCCCGTGGTTTGAAACCTGCGCGTATACACTTCTAAAGCTTCCACTGTTTTTTGTTGTTTCCTACGCAGGTTAGACAGATAAAAACTGAATCGCCATACTCTGCAATTCAATTTGACGACGTGCTCTTGTTCACTTGTAGTTTGTCAGTCTCAGCCTGAGACTCTCAGGCCTCCTTCTTGACGAAAGCTGCGATCTTCCGAGCTAAGCGCTCCATTCTGTGGCTCTCCCAATACTCCTCTTCTTCGGCAATTGCCTCCTCTGCTCGGATCTGTGAAATGAACTCGGCCAGCTCCACACGCTGGTCTTCGGCTGCGATGCGGCCAAGACGACCACGGTAGGCTCGC
>NW_008649473.1:3475-4974 GCF_000247585.1 Phytophthora nicotianae INRA-310 | reverse complement strand
AGTGATAGCATCGCTTGATAACAAGCACCTTCTCGGCTTCGTCAACAAGAGGGACTACAATGGAATTCCGGACGACGAAGAGAGTCCCAACGTCCGCAAGACCCTCGGCTACGACTCGGGTGCTGTCGACTGCGAGTCAAGCTCAGTCGGATAGTGACGGCGAGGGAGGTACCACGAAAGGTTCAAGGTCCAAGCACCCTCCGCATCCGCTCGTTCGCGCAACGCAAGCCTCAACGCCAAACTAAAAGGAAAAGCGGACGTTATCACTGCCACGGCGTCTACGCTGCATGGAAGTGCAAACCAAGGCTTTCCTCATAAAGACAATGGATGGCACGCATATCCGTCTAGTAAAAAACGAGACCTCGGCTTATGACATCTTTCAAACTATCTGTAAGAAGTACGAGGTAGCCTTTCTGCGATGGCCCGTATTTTATCCAGCATTTTCTGATGGTAACAAATTATGAGAAAGGAAGTGACGTCAACGAGTTCTTCCTCATTCAGCAAGACGCGATGTCAAAAGCGACCGAATCGGTCCTGACTGATGGACAGAAAGCGTCTTGGAAAGGCGACCTCCGCATCTGGAATGGTGATCGGAAGTACATCCCGTACGACGAGCTCAACATGAGCATCGAAGACACGATCCGTAAGATGGAGAAGCAAACACGCTGCACCATGGATAAGGGTACCCCAGAAAACTACAGTACCAAGAACGAGCGTGCACTTCTTTCTCCGGCACAGGGCATGGAGCGCGTTGTCTCCTACGAGAGGTATGCAGTTACTACCAGGAACCCCGCCATCACATCCGACAGTGTCGTGGATTGCAAAGGGAATGTAAAAGCAGGCCTGCCGGCAAACTTTGAAAGCCAGGGTATATTTGGAACTGCTTCCACCCTTATAAATGAAATGACACCGGCTCGAGCCGTGGTTGTAGGTCGTGGCAAAAAGGCGGTCGTCGAAGCAGTCGAAACAATGGTGATCTTGGCAATAATGCTCGTGGTAACAATGGCAGCAAGGAAGGACATCAGCAACCTCGCTGTTAAGAAGATGGACACGATCGGTCGCGCCGTGAAGACGCACGCATTGCGGTTGTTAATATAGTCTAACCTGTGCCACCTACCATCAGCCTTACTGCTCAAGCTACCTCCAACTTTGACTCGAACTGGCCTGTTGACTCTGGCTGAACGTGCCATGTTACCCATCACACCGATTGGTTTGTCTCGAACTCTCCTGCCTCTGGTCCAATCACAGTCGGCGAGAATCCGAGATCCCCATCGAAGGCACTGGCGATGTAGTTCTACAAGTCACTAATTCGGACATCAGCACCAGCTTACGCTGCGAGATGTGGCGTATGCACCCCAGCTTCAGAACAATCTCCTGTTGATTGCTGCTGCTGTGGAGCACAAGCTCTGTTTCACTTCCAGCGCACAGCTTGCACAGCGCAAACTGACCAACGCTTCGATATCAAGGCGAAGAAGTCAGCCAGTGCCAAGGCGTACCAG
>NW_008649473.1:0-1610 GCF_000247585.1 Phytophthora nicotianae INRA-310 | reverse complement strand
TAGCATTTACTGTAGTTATTGTAGCATGACCGGTTAAAAAAGAATTCTTTTGCTTCCTGTTTTTGTATCTCTATAACTTTGTTCTGAATTTATATTCAGCATCATACGGTTTTTACTTCATTTACCATGCATTACTTTATATAGAGACGGCGATTGATGTTGTTAGTCCTACTGGCGTATGATGCGGCTTTCCTGTACCCAATACATAAGCCGCAAAGGTTGTATGCCTCCTTGGGCTACTCTAGTTTCTCACTTTGCAATTTTCCAGCTCCTCATCAAACGACTTCGACTATCCCAACTACACTCCACTCTTCCTGTAGTCAACATCAACGGTATATTCGCCTTGGAGCCAGTCCTTCCGTGTATGCTGTGGCCGTCTTATAGCCATGCCAGCCGGTACTACGGGGCGCTCTGAGGGCCCCCCCTTCTTCTATATCACTTTCTTCATCGTCGGGCGATAGTGAGGACTTCTCAGGGACTATAACGCCACATCGGCGTAGAGTAACAGCCCGTGTTCGACAAAGAAGCACCGACAGTGAAGAAAAAGCTGCAGAAGAGACACTTGGTGACTTAAATACGCGCAGTCCGTGTGTCAGCGACGGAGACGATGACTATGAATATGCCTGCGACAGCGAAGATAGCAGTGATAGCGATGTATACAACCACGAACATGACACAGCTTCTACTCAAGAGCAAAACCAAGATCAAGAAGAGGAGTTGGTAATCACCGAACATCCCATCCCTTTTTCAACAATGCAAGAAGCTCGGGTTGCGCTTGACGGACTCGAGAACGCCAGGTTTGCTGTGGACTACAACGGGAAAACACTTACAGTTCTTTACTGCACTTCGCATGCGGGCTGTAATTCTGCTGCCAAGATCAAGATGAATCCAAGCGGGAAATACATTTTGTCGCGGACTGGGACACGTTCTCCTGTAGTAGTGCCGACAGATGCTCAGAGAACGGGTATTCACAAACCGCTTCTGACAGAAGTCGACAACCTTCTTCTTGGTGGCCAAGGCCCTAAACAATGTCTGGGTACTCTTCAGAGCAGGTATGAAAAGTCTCCGGAGGTATTAGCGCTACTACCAACAGCCAGGCAACTGAAAAATAGGGCTCAGAAGCTCCGGAAAAAGGGGGAATTTTCGATCACGACATACGCTGATTTAATGGTATGGGCGTCGCCAAGAATGTGCACTACGAAGGAAATGTTCTTCCAGCATATGGCCTACAACATTGAAGAGGATGGAGAGAGGATCCTGAAACAGCCTTTCGATTATCAGAACGAGCTGCTCGTTTTGGACACGTTTTCGGAAAAGTTGGACAATGGTGAGATTTCGTTGGGCATCATTTTTACCTCGAGGCGTTTATTCCGTACTGGTCCACGAGCAATCATTGGGCAGCGGTCCATGCACAGATCATCGATGGACTTTCTTGCTGCAACGGACGGAACGTACAAGCTTCACATCGGCGGCTATACTCTGGTTTCGTTTGGAACATTTGGGGTGCACTACGGTGAAACAGAAAAATACCACCAGACCTTCTATCCCATGGCTTTCATGTTTGTTCGAACCGAATCAGCATTCGCCTACAATCGACTTTTTCAAGTATG
>NW_008649472.1:0-5059 GCF_000247585.1 Phytophthora nicotianae INRA-310 | reverse complement strand
GAATTAAAATAACAACTGAAACGAAACCCTCTCTAAGTTGTATTAATTCTAATTAGCAAGTACGAGACGAAGTTCAGATCACAGCTGTGATCTGGATAGTGCAGGCAGAGAGCTGCCTGCCAGCCATAGCGCGATGACGATACGAGGCAAGGAGTGCAGCCGCCAAGGACGCAGTCCGAAGACGAGCTCACTTCCTCTTTTGCCTCAGACCCCGAGCACGAGTCTGTAGTATAGACATTAGTATAGAGGATAGAGAGATAAAAGTAAATACACTGTAGTGAGCTTTCTCAGAGCGAGCAGCATGCGCTCGAGGAGCTGCAGCGCAAGCGTGCAAAGCCGCTGAGTCGGTTTGAAGATTTGCTCAAGAGCCAGCCGTCACTGCCTCCACGCCCGCCTGCTGACGACACGGAGTCGGCGTGGCAGTACGATATGCACGAGACTCTGCTCTGCACGCAGGCATCGTACATCAAGAAACTGCTGTGCGAGACGCTGCCTGGCGATTTCAAGGGAATTGCTACCAAGCGTATGGACGAACCGGTCCGTGTGATCTGGCGACTGATGAAAAGGCAGTACAGCCTCAGCAATGCTGCTGGTGTCGTCGGCTTAGTGACTCAGTTCATGGAGATTGTGAACGCCGACTTCAAGAGCGTGGAACAGCTCTTTCAAGATCTGAATGCAGTGCGGAGCCAGGTCAACGTCAACTCGCGTGAGGCTCTGAACTCGCAAAGGTTGACCTCCCAGCTTATGCTGGTGATGGTGTTGGGGGTGTTGCCGAGCCACATGTGGGGCTCTTCGGTTGAGTTTACCCCTGAAGGATTCACGCTCGAGAAAGTCACCGAGAAGCTCAACAACATCTACGGCAACCAGAGCAAGGCTGAGACAATGGACCCAGCCAGAGGAAAGGTGGTCAACCGTATCTCAGCCGTTCCGACCAAGCAGAATGGCTCGGCTTTGGGCAAAAGAAAGGCCTCGAGTGAACCAGATCAGGATCGGCACTACAATCAGGGCTGGATGAAGTGCCACTACTGTGCTGGCGGTCACAACGGCATGAACAACATTGGTCCGCACAAGCTGGTCGACCACCCAAACCACTTCTTAGACTGGGCGGCTGGCGTGCAAAGGCGCAACATTTTTTCAAAGCCAATCCGCCTGAAAGGAAAAGCTGCGCAAGTAGCCAAGGCGCAAGCATCCAAGGGGAAGGGGAAAACAAAGGAAAAGGCCAAGCGACGCCGTGAAATTCCTTTGGAGGAGTGCCAGGTCGAGCACGCTGTCGACGCTGTGGAGTTGAAGTCGCCGGCTATTCCAACTGGTTAAATGAGCCCTGCACCAAGCTACGTGAAGCTACCTGACACACCGGGAAAGGGCACATCACCGTATTCGGACGATGACGAACCGATGGATACAGTTGTCCACGCAGTTGAAGTCGGCGCCACGAACACCGGAAGGCCACCGATAAACAATCGGATGGTGACGTGGAGATGCATGAAGCTCAAGTGGAGACCAACAATCCAGGGATTGCCGCGACGACGGAGCGCTTCGCCGGCATGATGAGTGAGATGGAAGAGAAGGTACGAATACTGTATCCGTTTCTATTGACTGAAGAATCATTTCTAATAACGGATACTTGGGTGCTTTAGACTCCGGCTGCGGACACGGCCTAACAAGCGAGATGGCACGCTTTGTTACCAAGAGCCTCAATACACAGTACATGTTTACCTTTGCACAGGGCTCTAAGCATTCAAATACACACATTGGTACAGTCAAATTGTATTTACGTGGACCAAAGAGCATTCAACCGTTTCTATTCGACAATATAGCGATGGTGCCGCATGCAACCTCGAACATTCTGAGCGAGTTCTGGCTCAGACGCAGAGGGTCCCAAATTTTGGGTTCACTTTGCGGGAAGTTCAAATTTGTGCTTTTTGACAATGAACTTGTGTTTGTTGCAAAAGCAATAAATGGAGCATACTACGTACAGAATAAAACGCTATTTGAACGGCAGACCCTCTGTAACGCTGTTAAGACACAACCCTGCAAACCACTATCAAACCCAGAGGTTTATTGATATTAGAGAATATTGCAGGAGTGGCATGTTAAGCTTGGTCACCTAAATAAGGACACAGTCATCGATATGCTGAGCAAGAAGCTGGTTAGCGGGATGCCTATGCTATCAGCCACGGGACTTAGAAAAATCCCGTTCTTTTGCTCAACATGTGCAGAGATGAAGAAAAGGAGGATGTCCTACCGTAACTTGAAGGGTTCGAGAGATGAACAACCTATTAGTACCATTCACCTGGACACAAATGGTCCTACGAAAACCACAGGTGTGTATGGGAGTTCAGGAAGAATCAAGTACTTCCTGAGTATCATTGACGACAATACGTCGTGGAGATGGACATTTATCCTTCGCGACAAGAAAGAAGTCTTTGAAAAAGTAGAAGAACTACTACTGCACCTGGAACGTGAAGGGAAATTCACAATACGTCGGATACGCTCCGATGGTGGCACTAAGTTTGTGAATGCTGCATTCAAGAACATCTGTAAAGGAAAGAGTATTGTCTTTCAGAAACCAAACACTTAAAGCCCAGAAGAGAATGTAGCTGCGCAGCGTGATCACCAGAGTAAACTGGATAGGGTGCAACGTGCATTGAAAGATGCTGGTATGGAGCACAGGTGGTGGCCAGAAGTGCTGACGTACATGACCTATGTACAGAATCGCAAACCTAAGAAAAGGTTGGGATATCAAACACCGTATGAGATGGTCTACGGAAAACCTCCTGACGTAAAAGAGCTTCTTGTCTGGGGTTCAGTCTGTTTTGCACACGTGCCAGCTGCCCTACGTAAAGACAAGAAACTGTCCGCTCGAGCTGTAAAGTGTCGTTTCCTTGGAGTATCAGAGGAAACAAAGGGGTTTCGGCTTTTGGACATCTATAACAACAAATACATTCTTTCCCGGGATGTGCTGTTCGATACGACCACTGTAGCCGCCATGGTCAAAAGAGCTTTCGGACAGACCGATCAAACCCTCACTTCTGGATTTGCAGTGCGCGAGTTACCCGCAGCACAAGAAGTGGAAGTAACTGCCACCGAGAATACGAAAGCAGTGGGAGCTCAATCACTAGAGCAGGGGTTGTTGGAGGCAGTGGGAGCACAAGAAGTTACTCCGGTAACAAACCCAGTAGTGGGAGCTAAGAACAAACGTCGACGAGAAGGGCTGGTGGAAGCGGCTGAAAGCCGGGAATCACGCCCCTGTCGAGAGGTAAAGAAACCTAAGCGGTATCAGGACTATCAGTGCTTCCAAGCGATACTAGATAAGAACATTGCGCAGGAAATTGCGGAGCACAAAGTGCCTACACCCCGCTCACTTAAAGAAGCCTTAAGAGCCCCTCATAAAGAGCAGTGGAAACCAGCTCTAGAGCTATATCATGACCCCTTAATTGAGAATAGGACATGGAGGCTTGTAAGACTGCCCATCCGGACGTAAGGCTTTGACATCTCATTGGGTACTAGTTGTAAAGTATCACGTCGACGGTAGTGTCGAGCGGTTCAAAGCACGCCTAGTAGCACAAGGTAACCACCAAGACTTTGGGGTAGACTGTGATGAGGTATACGCACCGATGGCACGATTCGAGTCCCTGCGCCTAGTGCTGGCAATTTGGACCATATTGAACTGTCATGTCCATCAGATGGATGTTCATACTGCTTTTCTCAATGGCGCAATGGAAGGGGGGCAGAAGATCTATATGAGACAGCCTCATGGGTTTGTGAAGCGAGGCCACGAAAGTCTGGTCAGTGAACTTCAAAAAAGTATATATGGTTTGAAGCAAGCCCCTCGCATTTGACATCGAGTCCTTCATACCTTTTTGACGGATATGGGTTTTGCACGCTGTTTTGCATTTACTTGCAATAAGTGGGAGAAGAATGACTTATAGTCGTGGTGTATGTTGATGATCTGACGGTCATGTCGCGAAGCATGCGACTTATCAACAAGCTAAAAGCTGAATTGTCTAATAGGTTCAAGATGAAGGACCTGGGTGACATTCACTACATCCTGAAAATGGAGGTGCGACGCAATAGAGAACAGCGCGTGATGACGATCTCACAGAGCAAATACATTGCAGAACTTATCACCATGTACAAAATGGTTGATAGTGCACCAGTGATGACACCACAAGTTGCTGGTCTAACACTAGAGCCAGAAACGAAAATGACCGCAGAACAGATTGCGGCGCAGCCTTATGACTATATAGGTATCGTTGGATCGCTCCAGTAGTTAGTTCGTGAAACTCGGCCTGATATCTCCAATGCAGTTAAAAACTTTGCAAGTTTTTGTCTTGCTACAATCGCACACATTGGGATGCAGCTAGGCGAGTACTCAAATACTTGAAAGGGACGTCAACGTACGGTCTGTTTCTTGACGGAAATACGAGAGATGTGGCTTACGAAGTGTACACTGACGCGAGCTTCACGTGTCAACCAAAAGAACCCATATCCGTGACTGGATACGTAATCCAAATGACCGGTACGAGGGTATCGTGGTGTAGTAGTAAACGAGGAGGCGTATCGCTTGCGACTGCTAAAGCAGAACTCATCGCACTAAGCGAGGGAGCTAAAGAGAGTGAGTGATTGTGGCACTTGCTAGGCAAAATGGGATTTCCTCAAAAGGTACCAGTGCAAGTATGGTGTGATAGTAATGCTGCCATTAGCATTATAAGGAATCCTGGCAACCACAAAGCAAATTAGCACATAGAAATCCGATTTCTCTTTACAAGGGACCTTGTTGAACATGGTCGCCTCAAAGGTGCTTATTGTGCAACTCGGGAGATGACTCCACATATCCTCACAAAGGCTCTGCCGACAAAGCAGTTCCTAAAACTAAGAGAGAAGCTAGGAGTTCGAGATCTGAACTTTCCCCCTAGTACTTAGTGAAGGTGTTGAGTGACAAGGGCGCGCTGAGCGGCCACTCGCTAAAAGGTAGACAGGGAGTCCTGTCTGCCATAGAATTAAAATAACAACTGAAACGAAACCCTCTCTAAGTTGTATTAATTCTAATTAGCAA
>NW_008649471.1:4109-5000 GCF_000247585.1 Phytophthora nicotianae INRA-310 | reverse complement strand
GTTCAGGAACTGCTCGTACAGGCTGATGTGATCCTGTACGAACATGCGCGCAAGGTGTTCTAGTTCATCGGCCGCTGTGCCATCGAGATACAGCGGCTGGAACGGATTGGCGAAGCGCTTGGTCATGGCAAATGGATGCCTTGCTGAATAGAGCAATGCTACGTGGCACGCGCCTACAATTCGAAAGTGAGGAATGGTGAGAGGAGATCATCACTGGTCTGGACCTGCACGGTTCAACTGTCGTCGACGGACCTCCCGTTTTTCGCTAGTCGGATCAAATATTTGGTTTAGAGGGATGATGGTGCGACGTAGTTATGTTTTCTTCTTAACTATAGACCTCTTTATAAAAGTAATAAAAAGAAAACTACTTTTTAGAGGAATTTGGAATAGAAAACGGTACAATTCACTTCAAGTCGGTGAAAAAAGAAAACAGAATCAGACATGTATCGGCATAATATGCGCCTCCTTTTTTTTTTTTCTATTCGCAATCAATCCTCAATTCTGCATCATCTTACTACACGACAACTTACGGCTCATGCCACCTAAAGCCAACACAGCATGAAGTTGGCAGGTAGGTACTATAAGATTGCGGTTAAAGTGCTTCGATGGCGAATGGCGCCGAGAAGATGAATTGTACGCTAGCACGGCGGGCACATCGTTTGGCCACAGCGATTACTTTGTTGGATACGTTTACTTTAAACGTACTGTACGTTAGCGACCACACGATGCTCTACTGCCGACAGTAGCGTCTCAGAATTGGACGCAGTGCACCGAGCTCTATTGTAGAAATCGTCATCTGGCTTATGAGCGTGCGCGCCTTCACTCCGTTCGATCGGCGTTTGCGCTACAGGTAGATACATGTTATAACATTGAGAACACAAAAAGCTCTTA
>NW_008649471.1:0-1109 GCF_000247585.1 Phytophthora nicotianae INRA-310 | reverse complement strand
TCCACAGTAGTGACTTCGCAGAAGCCAGACACTTAGCGGATGCGGACCTTTTCTCAACCCACCTATCTCATTTATAGAACTTCACGCAAATTCCTTGGAAATACGCATTTGTACAGTACCATTTCAAAACAACCTTCTTATCCAGTTAACTTGGAAGATTTTTTCTTGGGTCGTATACAGACACGACCTGGATTTAGGTCGGATAGTTTATTTAAGCCTAAATTCAAACCATGCGGCCACAGTGTTAGGAGTAACGATTCCCTTGTCGTAGACTACCTGCAACACCCGTTGTGATCCGTTAGCCACATTTAATAAGGCAGTTTTGAATGATATGCTGAGTTAGCGTTATTTTTCGATTTACCTTCCACCCAGCAGTCAGTGTCGACATTGGAATGATTGCCAAGCTCAAAGGAGGGGTCTGATAGCTCTTTCGACTGTTGGGTTGGCTTATTTTATAGACATAACACACGATAATGCTGGAATTATCGCAGAATGTATGCCCAACCAGAATCCAGATCATGTCTGTATACGACCCAAAAAATAGTTAACCAGTTGACTTTCCTACTAGGCAATCTCATTAACTTTGGTGATCGTAATCGACTCCATTCATTGACTCGGGATGTCGGTGGTTGCAGTGTTTAGTTCTCTTTTGAACCAGAGCGGTCAAAGCTGAGGTACCGGCGTCCAGCTAACACGATGGGGACCGAGGCCAATATCTGTCCAATCACAAGTGAGGGTCTGTGGCAGTTCGTTAATGATGTGTACACTCCCAGTACTGCGTTTGACCCAGATGCGGTCGTTGGAGCGGCTTTCGGTGACGCACTACGTCAGCTACCAGCTGTAACAGCTGACTTTGGGCTTTTGATGGAGACACCGCCTGCAGAAGATATCGAGAAGCAGCTAATCCGTGTAAACCTAGGCTCCAGACCGGCCAGGTTGGAGAAGGTTACAATAGTTACTAGCCAGCACGGAGAGCTACAAACTGCGCTACGTAGACCGATTCCAGTAGAACGCGGGTCGGCATCCCAAACTCCAACCGCACTGCTTAAAACAACCCTATCCCAACGATGAATGGCGGCATAATATGCGCCTCCTTTTTTTCAATTCGC
>NW_008649470.1:3883-4919 GCF_000247585.1 Phytophthora nicotianae INRA-310 | reverse complement strand
CTCCCCTCCAAGGGTTAAAGGGGAGGGAAGGGGGCACGATTACGAAGGCAATTTGACAACCAACTTAAAACTATATTTGCATTTACAGTGAATCTGTTTAATGATTTTGAGACTACAATGTGCTAAAATATGTATGATTTAACGCTAGGTTAGAGTAAGCTAGATCTCTGTGTGAGGTTCCAAAGAATGCATACCGATGGCTTCTATTAGTATTTTTTAAGTACGTGTACAGATTTTTAAAATTACAAGATTGTGAAGCACTTAAATTTTACAAAACGCACTGGAATTCTGAGGGTTATTTGTGGTTACCATACATCTAAAACCTCCTCATTCTACAGGTTTATCGTTGTCATACCGACGAAGCAAAGCCACGCAATTAGCAACCCTTGCCTTCCGTGCCGTCAGACGGAATGTACCAGCAGTGCTTGGTTTCCACGCCACCGACCGTCGTGCTGTTGAAGGTCTCTCCATACTGCCACGACTTGTCCGCCGTGTGGTACTGCAGCTTGATCCAGTCCTTCGACGCTTGAAGCGACATGAAGCCGTACTCATCGCTGCCATACGCCCACTTGTTCTGGACGAACGGAGCCGCGTACGCCGGAATTCCACTAGCCGACTCCTTCTGGATACCACCGCCAGCACCGTTTTCAATGAAGTGGATGCCCAACGACTGAGAGTAGTCGTGCTTCTCGCCGTGAGTGTGGCCGTTCAGCCACACGTGGACACCAGAGCCGCGCAGGACATCGAACCACTTGTTCATGTTCTGCTCCGTGTAGTGGTTGAACGGACTGTAGTGGCTGTTGACGATCTTCCACGTCGCCGTCGATTGTTTCACCTTTTCGGCGATCTGCTTGCGACTATCGTCGCCCCACTGCGAGAACTTGCCCATGCACGAGTCAAACATAGCGGTATCACTCTCCTCAGATTATTCATTAATCAGCCATGATCACGTGAAGTTACGACAAGACAGCTGAGTTGAGGTGGCATACACAATGCCTACGTTCTACGCACAAAATTGAAGTCGTAAAACTGATTT
>NW_008649470.1:0-913 GCF_000247585.1 Phytophthora nicotianae INRA-310 | reverse complement strand
CAGATAAGGTCGAAAAGTTTGATGAATCTCTACAACGTTGACCGTTATGCTCCCGGTTGAAGCCATATTACTTGACGTATAAGGGCATAGCACCCGGTTATCGCGCACATAAGCGGAAATTTCGATTTTGAGTCAAATATCAAGCCAATCGCGCTGCAACAAGTTTGACGTGAAAGGACTGTGTTTTAGCTATCTGTAGAAGTAAGCGCGCGGTTAGAGCATTTGATTTAACGACGCAAAACGAAATTTGCGCGTCCTGGTTGCCAAGGCCTTGCAAATTGGTGAATGAACTTGTCCGAAATCAACAGACCACCAGGACGAAAGACAAGAAAAAACTTCAGAGCGTCTGGAGGTAATTTTTCTGTGCGCAACGTGGGTCAGATGTTGAATTTCAGCGTTTTTGGTGTTTGTACGTGGTTGCCTATCCCATTTGCTGCAAAGTGGTGTAGCGAAAGACGGGGCTTCGGGCGCTACGCGACAGATTTGAAGCTGAAAATCCGATTCATGCTTAATCAAAGTCTTGCAAACACACGATAAGGAAAGTAGCGTGAGAAAAGCAGCCACATGGCCGTCGTGCCACATGACGATCGATGAGGTCAGGTTACGACGCAACACGATCCTCGCGATCTTACTGTCACGACGGAATCTAAAGCACCATTCTCAAACGTTCATGCCACCGGAATCTTACGGCAATGCTCGGGGAAAAAACACTATTTATCGTCTAGCCGAGATGTCGACTTCCTGGCTTGGACTCCCCTCCAAGGGTTAAAGGGGAGGGAAGGGGGCACGATTACGAAGGCAATTTGACAACCAACTTAAAAAAAAAATACGTACTGTAAGTAAGTAAATGCAGACGAATTGGTGTTGAGATCCAAGTGAGGGTTATTTGTGGTTACCATACATCTAAAACCTC
>NW_008649469.1:3739-5080 GCF_000247585.1 Phytophthora nicotianae INRA-310 | reverse complement strand
AACGAAGACTGTCTAAGAAGAAGAAGTCGTCCAAGAAACACAAGAGGAGAAGAACCGAGCTACGGGATACTCCAGGTTTGGAGATCCCCAAATTAACTGGAGCTGATGACTACGAGCTGTGGTGTACCATGGTGGAGTTGAAGCTCAAGGTTCTGAAATTGTGGTCTCTGGTTACGGAGAAAACGGTACTAGATGACTCATGGAGCTCGTCAAAGAAGCGGCACTGGAGCGAGCGTTGGCTCAAAAGCCCAGACCGTCATCGCTAGTTCGCTTGGACCGCGTCTTGCTGGTCGGTACAGGCGTCTACTTGTCAACTGTGATCCTGTAATGCTGTTCCAGGAGATAGAAAAGGAGTACAATGCCGGCAGGGCGGCTAAGAATGACATCCTGATTAAGGTGGCTATGTTCGTCCGGAAGTTGGCAAAAGATGAGCGCGTTGACACATACATTGACTCAATCATGAAACTTTAAGAAGATTTGGTGACTTTGGGGCACCCCATAGACGAGGCGGAGCTGGCCCACCTACTTCTGACAAATGCTCATGAAGTATTCCCAGATCTGAGTAATGAGTTGGTGGCTGCAAGAATGAAGGGGGATGGGCTGGAAGTCGGTAAAGTTCGCGGCAGACTGTTGGCACGAGAACAAGAAGAAACAATGCGAGGCCCTCGACTGGATGCAGCTCGAGTGGTGTCAAGCGCCGCTGCTGCCGCTGGAGCCCCGGTATTTCAGTTGTCAGGCGCACAGCATCCCGGCAATAGAGGATCTCAACGTCACAATAACAATCGAAAACAACGTGGTCGTCGATATTCGCTTCAGGAAGCAAAGCAACGCCGCCCCTGTTCGAATTGTGGTAAGTTTGGACACTGGCATAAATAGTGCAGGAAGCGCAGCAACAAGGGTGACGCTCAAAGCCCTGAGAGTAAGCAGAAGGTTGGCGGTCAAGCTAAGTCCGGTCCGTCGTCGTTTATGGCATCGACTACCGAAACTCAGTGGAATCCGCGTGACGATGTGGTGGAATGGTGTCTTGATAGTGCTGCCACAGTTAACATCTGTAACGATCTCTCCTGCTTTGTGGATATTACGACGATAAGTGATGGTCCGGTAATGTCGTGCGCTAGTGGAAACTTAGTGAGTCTCAATCAAATTGGAACAGTGGAGTTGACTGTAGAGAATGACCTGGCAAAGCGTCCCGAGAAACGTCTTCTCACAGACGTCTACTACGTCCCTGACGCTCCAGCCAATTTGATCTCCCAAGACTACATGCAGACGAATCTAAAGTACTTCGTTTCAATGCCCGGCGATCAGTCAACTTGCCTCTTGGACAAGCTTGGCATGCGAATT
>NW_008649469.1:0-605 GCF_000247585.1 Phytophthora nicotianae INRA-310 | reverse complement strand
AGGACCTATTAACCTTTATTAGGGTGTCTAGTTAACCCCTTACTCTTTGAGTTAACCGTCTTCCTCTGACGCTAAGCTACGGCAGCCCCGCTGCAAGTGAAGTTGGATAGCCGGTAATAAAGAGGCTAAAGGTCGCGAACAGCTCATACCGGTAAAGGTATATGAAACGGCGGTTACCGGCTTCAGTTTTTCGGCTTCAGTTACCGTCGAGCGAATTAACCTGATTTGGGGTTACTGCTATCCCAGAATAAGGTATCGTCTGCGAGTGTACACATGTTGAGCGAACCCGATCTTTTTTTATCAGTAGTTTTGTGCTTTCTACTCAAAATTTCCGTGCGCGGTTCTTCAAATCAACGCGCAGCAAATCGCGCAAGCCTGTTTAACTATATATTTCATGTGTTTAAAGAGTATATGTGTGTACCACACAGAGATGCTGCTCCGCTCTTCCAGAGAACACTCTAGCGCAATCTAGGTTGCACCCCGCCAGCAGACAGTTGAAGGCGGCAACAAGGCTGTTGACGTTGGCCAGACTGACACTGCTGTTACAGCAGCTACCAGCAGCAACCAAGGCCGCGAAGCATCACGTTCGCACCAGACACCGCCAG
>NW_008649468.1:3634-5115 GCF_000247585.1 Phytophthora nicotianae INRA-310 | reverse complement strand
ACCGTGGTGAATGTTTGCGGTATTTTAGGTGATATTGGGGGCACTGAGTATATTCTCACACTTAAGGGCAGTTCCCAGCACAAGCGCGATGTGGTCCTATATGACGATTCAAACACCAGTGTGGTCTGCTCCATATGGGACGACTACGTGAGCGAGCGCACTATCAGCCCGTGCTTGCCTACCAGTTTCTTTTGACGGAATTTGGTGGAAGATCGCTCTCCACCGTTCGCGCTAGCATGATTGCTATTGACCCTGCTACCTCTGACTCAGATCATCAACGAATGTAGTTCTGCCGGACGCGCGGCGACCGATGTGTTCCCCTACCTTTAGCGAATTGCCACTTTATGCGACTCCGGGACAAATGCATCTTCAGGATGGGCAACAAGTAGCGGTTGTTGGTGTTGTCATAGGCGTGGCTGGTGAGAGAATTGTTCCACGCAGTGACCAAGCCCTAACTAAGCGTGACATAACGCCTGAAGATGCAAATCATGTGCAGGAGAAGTGCACGTTTGTGGCATGGCGATGCGAAACGCGTTAGTTTGGAGACTCTGCACCAGGTTCCGTTGAACATGGAAAGTGGATACGTATTGTGGAGCTGCCGTTGGGACCGGAAGGAGATCAACTGTTGTGATTGACCCTCCTATTCCTGCAGCGATGATATGACCAATTCGAGACACGTGGCTTTTGGTGGTGTGAATAAAGACACAAAGAAGACAAGACGACTTCCAAAACTTCCCGTCGAGGCGAAAAAGAAAAAAAAATGTGAATGGACTTAGTGGATCCCGTGGGATGGAACGTGCTGAGGAGCCGAAGATTGCGCGAAGCTGCCTGTAAGAACGTAGGAATTAGCACAAGGTAGCAGCGAACCTGAAGTAGGATGTAGCAGTGTGTGAATCATTATGTAGGAGTCAGACGGCAGCAAATGCGGATTTCATGTTGACCAGCAATTTGCCGTAGGCAATACAGTCACAAATTAAACTGCTAAGAGTCTAGCTCTAAGCGAATAGTCGGAAAGAAAGAAAGTCATTAACCATAGCACGCAGACCCAACATAGAGACGACATAACCGAAGGATTGATATTAAAAATCGAGGCACAAGGACGTACGCAAAGCATTGAATGCGCAGTCGCTACCATCTGCTAGCTCACGCACCCTGCTCCATGTACACCTCTGTGTGTCCATTCACTTCCTGAAGCAAACCTTTTAGCGATAAACGCATGATTTGGCTTAGTGTATGTCCTCCAGTACTACATTCATCTTGGCGACTTTACTCGATCGAGTTGTTTCTCATCGGGGAATTAACAAATCCTGGTACTATCGAGGATCCATTGCCAAATCCAGGAAGATTCACCAGATCCTAGTATTATAATGAGCTAGTTCACTCTACCCGGATCCAGCATATTGTATACACATCCGTTCCGGCATGCTATCACGGAGATTTCATACAAAATAATCAGGATAAGCATACCAGCTGCCTCCAAA
>NW_008649468.1:0-864 GCF_000247585.1 Phytophthora nicotianae INRA-310 | reverse complement strand
TCAAACTAGCAGTTCCCAACTCAGGCTAGAAGCCGAGATATTGTCAGAAGTGTCCCGCCAAATCGGGGGTCTTAATGATTTGGCGGGCACTGTACAAATCGAAAGTGGATCAATGCAGCTGTTTAAGGTACAGTACACATACCACAAAAAAGATAAAATATTTTTAATTTTTTCCATCGTATAATTATTTAAATATTTGTTCGACCATCCCTGATACTGCAGGGTTTACAAACCTGATGAATAATTTGGAAGGAAGAAGTGCTCTTCGTTGTAAAAGGTCTAACTATGTCATGTATACTTAAGCATGTCTAAACATTTTTAAAGTCAACTTATATGAGTTAACATCGACCGGTTTAAAAAAAAAACTAAATGAATTGGCTGGAAGAGCCTTCCTTTTGTCAGCTTAGCAATTGTCGCCAATATTATTATCTCTTTTCGTACGTTTCTCGCGATATCCTACGACGCTGCATACCAGTTGAGACTCAAAAGCTGGCGACAGCGGTTACAGGAGAAATACGGCTGACACAAAAGTCCAGCAGACATTGTTGTGCAATTCACAATCGTTACTGTTCAGCCAATCACATTCGTTTATTTGACTTGGTCTTTGTATTCCATATGCTTATGAGTTTGTTATCACATTTCGTGTATTTTATGGTCCATTTAGTGTGTTTTCTGTGGATATATCTTGCGACACGGACAGGAAATTGTCGTAAAATTACTATGGAGGATGGCATTCAGTGGTGCCGGATTTATCTGTCGTTGTCTAGCGACATGCTGGTCATCATGGTGATTATGATCAAGGTCTAGCTAGGCCAATCCGATCGCTCGAATGCAAGATCTCCGACGACGATTCGCTAGAATAAG
>NW_008649467.1:4504-5162 GCF_000247585.1 Phytophthora nicotianae INRA-310 | reverse complement strand
TGCGGTCTTTATGACCAAGTTGAGACCGAGGTTCATTGGAGCGTTCAAGGTCGTGGCCAAGAAGGGCCTAGCGTACATGCTCAATCTTCCGAAGATGACGCGTACGCACCTGGTATTTTATGTTGGCTTGCTTAAGCTATACCGGGCCCTGCTCGGGTGAGCTCTGAGCGCTAGCGCCGGGTCGGAAGAGGGCTGTGAAGCAGCGAGAGGCTGCGAGGCAGCAGGAGGCTGAAGCACAGCACCAGAGTTCGAGAACACAGAATACTGCGGGCCAGCAGGAAGCTGCAGAGCCTTGGGAGGCTGCAAGGCAGCGGGCGGTAGAGTCATCGAGGGTGAAATTGCCACAGGATGAGAGCCGTACGGCTGCATCCGGACTAACAGGCCAAGTTGACCCTGCAGTTGAGCAACTTGACGCTCAAGGTTTGACCCGCTGTTGCATCGCCTGAGGCGACTCGAGCCAACCATCACGGCGCTCGACATCCTTGAGATCATTCGCGAAGCGATGAGAGGATCGGTCAACGTCAGCGACGTCAGCGCTCACTGAGCAAACGTGGCTCCGTAGAGAGAGAAACTCCACGAAGCTCGCAGCGCGAGAGTCCAGCGGCAGGTCGCCCTCCTCATGCTCTGCTCGACGAGCAAGGGGAGCTCCACTACCATG
>NW_008649467.1:0-2164 GCF_000247585.1 Phytophthora nicotianae INRA-310 | reverse complement strand
CTCCAGCCGCTTCATAACCGAGTCGGCCAAACTATTGCAAGTAGGAACACCAGATTGGCAGACGCGTTCTTCCAATAATTTGGAGACGTCAGTCACCAAACGACCACATAGTTCATTCTGCAATTCAGTAATTTTCTGCATGTCAGCTTTGCGCGCAATTATTTCTTCACGTAATTCATTTCTTGCCTCGAGAATTTCAGTCATGATTGTTACGTGCGGTGAAACACCGGTGGGTTGGGTGGCACATCCTGATCCACTAGTATCAACATTCAAACGTAAACTTTCAAATAATTCCACATTGGCAAACAGGGCTGACTGAAAGAGAGGGTGGGTGTCCGGCAAATTCTCCCGAAGAAAACCGATGTGGTAAACCAAAGATGCCAAAGCAACCTCGTCAACATATTCGACTGACTCAGGCAATCCAGGAAAACAGAGCCTTTTTGCGCTCTGGATGATTTCGGTACCAGCAGCAAAATGGGGAGGTAAAACTGCGAACTCAGGCTGTAAAATTGAGAGACCGGTCACTGTACGGCCAACGAATATGTCACCAGCGGCATCGTGCCTTAAGTAGCGGTCCTGTACTCCACCCATCGATCAACCTGCTCGAAGATGGACTGCTACCGCTTGTGGGCATGCATTCGAACCAGAGGGGCAAAACGTAGAAGCCCCTTTACGCATAGAGTGAGTTCCGATGTCCGTGGCACTTGTTCCACGGCGCTCAAGCTCATCTGCGATTGGTATGGTCTTTAATACGCGCCCTAAGGCTTTTCTGAAGCGTGCATATTGGTCATTTCCGGGGAATAAACGCAAGTCGCTGTCATCAACGCCGTACGAAGCCCAGTATACACCTGTAAGTCACAAGACGGGTGGGTCATGTACAACAATTTGGATGTAGTTATACTATCGCACTTACCGAGCGCAAGAATGGGGCATATTTCAGGAGCTGTCAGATTGGAATAGACGTGGCGCGGGTCGCGAGGACGTGAACCACGCTGGTCATTCTTCATATGAGCAAAAATACACACATAGTGCATCTTCACGCCACTCCAAGTGGCCATAGCAAATTGAGGCCGTATTTGCTGCTCTTGACATCAAATTCCAAGGCAGTACCATGAATGTACGGGCAAAAACCATGTCCCGCAATGGACTCAGAAGCATTTCCATAGCAATGCGTCTGTATAGACCGAAAGACATGGGATCCTTTCCGACTTTAATTTGACCTTGATCTCGACTCACAACTGCAGCTACCTTGCGCTGGAAGCCCTTAAAATGGCTGCTAAGTTCATGAGCCAGATCCAATCGCATCACACGGTGATAGTCTTGAAAAGGTTGTAAAATGCTGAACGATGACCAGCGTAAGTTGAGAAGCTGTGATAGGTGTCATTTGCGTTTTCCATTGAGACGATCCATGTCATGAAGTCGTGCGCGGTAATTTGGTCGAAGTGAATAGGTGGATTCAAGGGTGCCGAGGACAATGCAGTTTTGATCGAATTCCTAGTTGCTTTCCCATTTCCATCAAACACAATTGCATTACCAAAGCTGTCATGAATCAACGAGCGCTTGTTAGTTATCATCCACTCTAAAAAGCGCGTTGTAGAGCTTAAGTAGGAAGCACGCGAGTTCGTCGAAATCGTACTAGCGCGGGCACTAGTAACTTCGTCTTCAAGCGCAGACAATGAGTCGTTCTCTATATCCATCGTGTTCAGGAATGGCGTCCTGAAAAAGCTGCGTCATTCTCAGCCAGAACCCGAATATATGAAAGATTGTAAATATACGAAGGGTCGATATCCAGAATTTGTCGGACGTCCTGTCCTGACGATAACAGGTACACTGGTACTTTCGTCCGGAACAAAACGGATAATTTAACCTTTCACACTCATTTGCCAAATGCCTCCAGTTACTGGTGTTTTGTCGTACGCACCTAATCGCAGTAGATACAAACTGTATTTGCTTAGCGGGAAGTAGGGAAGTCCATCATATCATCAATTTTTAATGCTGGTGGAGAATACTACGTCTCGTATTCCATACCATAAAATCTCCGACCTCCGACCTCTCCGACCTGTACCAGAAATCTGGCACATAAATGTAGAACACATGAAATTTGTGTAAATGATGTGTTTGAGATTAGGGGAACTAAAACAGTGATAGGAATGCCAGAGAGCAA
>NW_008649466.1:2951-3470 GCF_000247585.1 Phytophthora nicotianae INRA-310 | reverse complement strand
CTCCCGTTCCCAGGAACGTTGCGGGCAATGCAGTCCTTCCTCGGAAGCCTCAACTACTACAGCAGATTCACTGAGGATCTCGCGATCTAGCGCTGGGCTCGCTCTCGGTCAACGGTTTCTTCCCTCTGGATTACAACTTGGTCGATGTCCACGGTCGAATGCTCTGGCTCAGTGTAACAGTAGCAAATAAGCCAAACAGCCCATACGGGCCGTCCTTCTCGATCGCGTACTTTACGCGAGACTCCATTGATAAGTGTAGGTCACTATCAGTCTGAAGGGACGCGAGATATTCATTCGCTGCAATCGTTGGTGATGTTGGTGTCGAACGAGGGGCTACTGGTGCGTGCACTGGCTGAGGAAGCACAGCGCCACCTCGATCAATCGGCAACTCGAACAGCAACTCGTCATCGGATAGCTCATCCTCGCCACTATCGAAGTCATCGAGCGGCTTGTCCTAGTGGAGGCTCTCATCGTCGCTCTGAATCTCCCAGTCGCCGGTGACATCGTCGTTCATTGCTG
>NW_008649466.1:0-686 GCF_000247585.1 Phytophthora nicotianae INRA-310 | reverse complement strand
AAACTCAGCAGTGAACCCAGCTTATCATGAAAAAAAGCTTACTTTACACATAATTATATCCTCCCCACTATCCGTCTCATGTTGCATCCGACTCCTACCCTTCTCTATATCTCCTGCTCCGCCGCAGCATTAAGCTAAACAAACCAAGAACGATCTGATTTTCTGGGGTTTTTTTCGCCGAATATTAAAAAAAACATTTTAAAAATGAACTTGTGATGTTTTCCACTAAAACACCGTGTTTACCCCAATTAAACATAAATTACTTCACACCAATTCTTATTTAATAAATTAAACAAACTAAACCGATATTGTGTCGCACGTGCGCCTCCAAGTCGCACCAGTAGAGCAGAGCGTTTCGTGGTCCTGTGGATAATGAAGATCATATTATCTGTTTTGCGTCAGTACAGGATGCGGCTGGTGCTGAATGTATCCCCTCGCCGCCTGGATTGGCCATAACGAGACTAAAACCTTACCTTAAATCTACTTCATCTTTACGTAGCTCTATACAAAAATATTCCTTCTAATTAACCTACCCATCATATATTCGCACATGCTCTACGAAGTCCTACTTCCCCGATCAAGAATTACTTAAGTAACAGTTAGGGTTTCTATTAAAATAACCTCGCATGTTTGATTGGCCAATGTCCTGTTTCTGATATATATGATTGGATAAATATGGAACGTTA
>NW_008649465.1:4195-4881 GCF_000247585.1 Phytophthora nicotianae INRA-310 | reverse complement strand
AATTTATACAAATTTGTTTTTTTTGTACTCCACTCAAATGTTACATGCTTTTCATTGGCTAAAAATATTCTGCTCTGAATGACTGGTAGACGGCATCCATTACAATAAATGCAGTTTTGATTTTACATTTTGCAGCATTGAATTTCCTTTTTGCCATTTTGAAGGTTAAAAGGTGTAGAGAGGAACACAGTTTTCTTCTTAGAAAGACGACCTAGGCGCTAATGAACGGCAAAGTCAAGCAAGAGTAGATGGGTAACCTCGACCGAAAAATGCGCGCTTCGGAGTGAGGCACAGTTCTTCTAGTAGACAATGTGTCGTGCACGCGCTTGGAGACCTGGTATTAACGAACGCGAAGCTCTATATACCACCAAACACTACTGCCTATTTCGATGCTGGGGTAGTTGCATCCTTCAACTTGAAGTTCAAGGCTAGGGTCAGGTCGATGATGATTTATTGCAACGGGGTATAAGATATATATGTAGAGAGAGAACAACGTTTGTGTTACTATAGAGTCAGTTCCTTGACTATCAACTGACTCTTCTCTACACAGAATAAAGGGATGTGGATCACATTGTGATATTGTAGCGGCAGAAAATGATGGGGCTAGCTAATCCAAAATGAATTGTTATCTTTGGATGAACGGCGATAACTTCATCAAAATAGCCTTAAATTGAGCGCAAAGGGCG
>NW_008649465.1:0-2485 GCF_000247585.1 Phytophthora nicotianae INRA-310 | reverse complement strand
CACACACACACACAGTTCCTTCCTTGCGAAAAGGTGGTAGGCGTCAGCCCATTGACGTCGGTGTTGTTGGGGTCAGGGACTGTTCATCTAAGATATACGTCTGCTTAGATGGTTTATCATATCTATGAAGATTTTCAGGGCGGTTCTCGTACACTTACTCCAGGAGCTCAACTGTGGACCATGATCAATGGCTATATATAGTGTCTAATCGACAATATTTTTAATCCTAAGCAATAAAGCCGATGTCCGTCTATGTGTCATGTCAACCATTTCCGGACCTTTGATTGACCGTAATATTTAAGCCATCTCAGGTCAACTGTGACATTTTGATTGTGGGGAATCGGTATGACCCTCTCTAGTTGAGAGACCTAACCAACTTGAAAGGTCTGTCGGGCTACAATATGTTGTCAAGATTTCTTTTTCACGCGTTCAATCACTCTATTGATGACCCGGGGACATTTCATGCTCGGTAAGCTAGACAACCAATTCTATCACGAACAGCGAACAGCTACGACAGGGTTGTTCGCGGCTAGGTGTGGACACAACGATATTATTGTTCGATGTTGTGATGGAATTACCGCTCCAGTTAATAAATATGCGCATTCGGCTTTTTAACAAGCCACGATGCCTTACGGTAGAGAGGATATTTGAACAGACCCCCGCATTTTTTGAAGTTTCATAATAGCTATTGCACTACATACATATTTAAAATTCCTTCACTACGGGTGAGAATCTTTCAAAACCTAAATAGCTTTATTACCGTAAACAATTAGCAGAGATCTATATAATGCGAGTTCTCTTGTCTAAATAAATACTAGCTGGCATCGGGTGAAACTTAAGCTTGCATTCTCGGTGATGAAGCAAACTGTCGATGTTTTTCGACTAAATTTATATCGGCAAATTGAAGGCAACATATTTCCGGATGCCCTCCCACCTCACTCACACACACGTAGAAGCATGATATTATTCGTCATCGCTTTCTGGTTCAATGTATGAGACACCATTAAAAACAGACAGTGGCTGTACATACAAAGCTCATCAAACCATCAAATACATCCTTAGGTCAACGGGACATGGATTCACTCTGAAAAATCTTATTTTTACGATCACTTAGCCTTGACCACACCTTCGCTCACGAAGGACAGCATAACACATTGATCTGGTGCGTCAGTGTGGAAAAGGTGCTACGGACGGTTAACCCTTTTAGCCCCGAAAGTTAGTTATTCTGCATCCTACAGAATTTTATTTACGCTTGGGCAAAGTACTATTCGAAACGGCAGGATTATTTCCTGCTATAAAACCCAACACTATAGAAAAACAGTACGTTTAGAAAAAAAAATCATGTTTGGCAGAAAAACGACATTTTCTAGAAAACACCTGGGGGTCATACTGGTTAGGATTGGCACGTAAACGATATGCACACACGTCACACAACTGATTTTTCGTACCGGAAGCGCACGGTGCCCCCCCCCCCCCCCCCCCCCCCCTCTAAAAATAACATCCTCTCATATCTGCTAAAGTGTCACGACCGATGGGGCTTCACAGGATCTGGGCGATCTCACGGATCAAATGAGAGAAGAAAGAAATAGCGAGCTCAACGCGTACACATCTGAGAATGTAATCGAACTGTGCACTCGCTACTTCCTTCCTACTCATCATCTCCGTCTTCATCTTGCTCCTCAGAATCATTGCCGTCATCTTCGGATGCCCGTTTTCGCTTGCCTTGGCGAATCGAATCTTTTTTAGGTGGGGAGGAATTGTCTTTCCATCATTCCAGAGGTCATGCTAAAATTGGGCGCAGGTAAGCGTGTTGCCAGCCTCCACACGGCAAACTTGCCTGCAAAGAGGGACACGGCCGCCATGATAGTCACCACACGCTCGACAGAGTAGCTCGTCTCAGGCCAAGATAAGTACTTCTCTGTCCGGCGAATTTATACAAATTTGTTTTTTTTGTACTCCACTCAAATGTTACATGCTTTTCATTGGCTAAAAATATTCTGCTCTGAATGACTGGTAGACGGCAGCAATTAGTGGCTCGTGGGCAAATGGCACTGGATTCACTTTTGTGCAGCCCGCGGACAAGATGCCTCGAACTCCAGAAAGCGCGACGTAACTCCGCAGAAACGGGTGGTCATTGGTCTGTACCTCGCCGGACTCAGCGAGAACAGCCGGCTCCCTCGCGGCAGCAAGAAGCTCGCCATGCAGACCTTCAAGACCAGCCGGGGCTCCGTCGACAGCATCTGGAGGCTGCGACGGAAGTAAGACGCAGCTTAAAATATAGCCTTAAATTTTAAACTGAAGAGATTGGATAAAAACAAGGAAGGGGAAGATGAGCATTCATATCAGCCGAGTGAAACCTCGGTTTTCAAACGGCAATTCCACAGTACGTAGGCGCGTTGTTTAGATGTAGCAAGGGATGGGAAGGTGCACAAATTGCTGACGATACCGTAATAATGTTTTGATATAATATCGCTATCTCCACGCA
>NW_008649464.1:2979-3879 GCF_000247585.1 Phytophthora nicotianae INRA-310 | reverse complement strand
TCGCTATCCAAGTCCAAGTCCGAGTCATCGTCGGACTCGGAGTCGGAGCGCAGCTCCACGTGTTGGCTGGAGGACAGCAGTACGTACTTGGAGGCGTACTGTATGCTGAGTCGCTGTATTGCTCAAGCGACCCAGCATACAGTGTAAACGTAGTAGGTAGGACTTCAACCAACTGGCGGGTAAGACCAGCCTTCCGGCCATGTCCATTTTGACTGTTTAAAACCTTGTTTCATATATCTTCGTTACAAGCACGAGCATTTCTGGAACCCGATAAAGGTGCAAAAAAAAACTCAATCAAACGAGTCAATTAATATCACTTACCTGTCCATCAGTGTAGGCAAATTACGTCTTGAATCATAAAAAGCACCGAAACTGCCAACAGGCGCAACATTTCTGGCTAAAATGTATGGAATTTTCTCAAGTTTTTGCTTTTGAATTCAAAAGGTTTATTGGTTTATTTAGGAAACTACTTTACTTCTAAGTATTAATATTCCTTCAATGCGTTTATATGCGGGACTATATCTGGAAGAAATGGGCCAGAATGCCCATCAAATATCAGCAAGAAACGGCCGGGTGCTTGCGGCATTCAAGATCAATGCGCCGAAATTTGTGTTTGTTTGAAGTGGTTTTGCAGACTGGACAAGAATTGAGGAATGCATGACGCCACGAATTCTTGTTTTGGTGGAAGGCCTTCAAACGTCGCCTCTTGCGTAAGGCAACTTTCTGGGCAATGCTTCAGCACTACAGCACTTCTCCACTCTTCAAAAGTATTATTTAACTTCAAGACACAACAGCAATACTTTTAATAAATCTTTCGTATTATTAGTACAGTAATGCACTAATACTATTTGTTATAATTGTTCTTTTGTGTAGTACTATATTTGATTACGCATTCGTTGT
>NW_008649464.1:0-549 GCF_000247585.1 Phytophthora nicotianae INRA-310 | reverse complement strand
CTCCGCCCATCTTCACGTTCGATGAGCACGACACGGTGCTTGCTCTCGGTGACTTCCCCAAGGTCCTGACTCCCGCTCTACGTCTGGGTTGCTCATAGCGGGCTGGTCATGAGCAGCAGAGAAGGAGAAGACACTCGCCATGGTGATCACTTGACGCTGCTTTTCACTGGCCTGGAACGATGGTTAATTCTGGGACTATTCTAGGTTCTCTGTTTGCTGGAATACGTAATCCCTAAATTCGGAATAAATTTTTTAAAGAAAAATTTCATCAGGACTAGATATTTTCTTGAAATAAAAGTTAGAATTAATTCGTTGCTTGAAATTGTTTGACGAATTTAATAAAATTACACTTTTTTAAATTTCTTATTGCATAATGGGAAAGAACAGTAGAGCATAATTTTAAAATCACTGGCGCTTTTTACCGTTGGATGGCATTCAGACGAAAAAAACCATGAAATTTTTAATGGCTTTTTTCGTCTGAATGCCATCCAAGCATATATTATTACGACCCAAAATTTGACTATTTTCAGTTGGTTCCGAATAACCCAA
>NW_008649463.1:4665-5889 GCF_000247585.1 Phytophthora nicotianae INRA-310 | reverse complement strand
CTACATGTGCTAACGACCGCGAACTCGGCCTGCTTCACCACGCTAGCATACAAATTGACTAGATCCGCAGCAGCGTCAACACTTAGAACCACCCCCTTTTCTGTCAAATCGAACACTGTTTATGAGCTTCCATACAAACTTATATATTAAAAGTTAGTACTTAGCGATCAATTAGAGTGCGCTAACAAAACAACCTTTCAAGATCTGGACAGTGCAACCTAAACCACAGCTCTAGACACCACTCGTTTCGCCCAACACTGCCACCGCCATTCGTTTCCTTCTTCACCACTCACAAGGCTCCAGTGCTTTTGTTTCATCAGTCTCCTTTCTGCAATGCCTGCACAACGTAAGTCCGTCGAGATCAGTCTCAAGCAACAGGCTATCGACTGGATTGAGTCCGAAGGTGGTGGAATTCCATCTCGAGCGGAGCCGCACTTTCGTCAGCTCGGGTGGCGAGTGTCGGCGTCTGCCTATCGCAAATGGTGGCGTGATCGCGACCAAATTCGTACGGAGTCTGTTGCTCGCTTTCGGCTTTTTGGTGGGGGCCGCAAGCCCCTCCTAGGAGTTGTTGAAGACGAGTTGGTGGACTTGCTGTACGATAAGCGTCTACGGAAAGAGAAAGCGACGCGGGAGTGGATAGCATCGACTGCTATTGCACTTTTCCAGGCAAGTCGCACGGAAAAGCAGCACGAAGACGACCCAATCCGATTCGTCGCGTCCGATCCGTGGGTGCAAGGATTCATGAAGCGCAACTGTCTAACACTTCGAAAGCGGACAAACCTCACAACACTCGGCGACGACGAGTTGGTGGAGCGAGCGGTTTCCTACATGACCTATTTGGGCGAACACAAGCCATCCATGAACCGCGACCGAACTATTCTAATGGACGAAACTGCTGTCTACTTTGAGGATGATCGAACGCACACGGTCGACGAGGTTGGAGCACGTCACGTCGTCATTCGCTCTACTGAGTTCTCTTCCATGCGGATTACTGCGGCGCTTGCAGTAACAGCATCAGGGAAGAAGCTACCGCCGAGTCTTATCTGGAAGCGAAAGACGCGGGGACCAATAGAGCGTGTTGGTGGGTGCTACGTTGCTTATCAAGAGAGAGCGTGGGTGGACCAGAACCTTCTCCTCAACTGGCTGGATTGGTACTTCCCTGAAGTAGCCAAAACGACTGGGCAGTATGTCATCTGGGACTCGATGCGGGCTCATATCGCCAAG
>NW_008649463.1:0-3160 GCF_000247585.1 Phytophthora nicotianae INRA-310 | reverse complement strand
ATTGCGGCGCCTGTAGGACGACTTGGGAGCCGCTATTTAGATATAGCGTTTGTATTGTGATTATCTAGCCGCTACATGTGCTAACGACCGCGAACTCGGCCTGCTTCACCACGCTAGCATACAAATTGACTAGATCCGCAGCAGCGTCAACACTTAGAACCACCCCCTTTTTCTGTCAAATCGAACATTGTTTATGAGCTTCCATACAAACTTATATATTAAAAAAATCGAACTTACACTGACATGACGAATGGAGGAATGGTGCGACCAGCGCGCTGGCGGCTTCCGCTGGAGCTCCTAGCTTTTCATTTTCTAATGGGCCGCGGATCAGCCCTCACTAACCAAGAATATTGGTGGGTTATTGGTTTGCACGACGGTGGAGTCTCGCTATGTGAGATTTCACGCAGAACCGGCCACTCAAGAACGGCTGCTAGTGTCGCGATCAAGGCGGAGAGGATCCCGCAGAGCGGCGACAGCAGAGAGAAGCCAAGGGCAGGACGCCAACCTGCTCTCACCGACTGAGAAGTTCGGCAGATCGTGCGAGCGGCTTCGACGGGCAAGTTCTTTGCCGCGGACCTCAAGGCCCAGTTCGGTGTCAAGGCTTCCGTGCGGACTATCCAGCGGCTGCTCAAGAACGTAGACCATCTCAACTACACGAAGATGGACAGGACGCTACCGCTAACACCGGCCCACAAGGCTGCGCGATTGGAGTGGGCTGAAAAGCACATTCTTAACCCTGGTAAGTTTGTTTACAGTGGTTATAATGATTAATTGCTAACATTATCGTAATATGTGTAGGAACATGGGAATATACTATTTTTCTGATGAAAAAAGTTTAATCTCGATGGACCTGACGGCTACAAGTACTATTGGCGTGACTTGCGACAGCCAGCGCAGTCTTACGTACGCCGCCAGAACGGTGGCGGCAGCGTAATGGTGTGGGGCGCTTTTGGGGCGAAGGGCAAGAGCCAGCTGGCCATTTTGCGAGGCCGGCAAAACTCAGGTGACTACATCTACACTGTCTCAGAGTATTTGTTGCCATTTGCTCATGCTAACTATGGTGTCGACTTTGTTTTCCAGCAAGATAATGCGTCTATTCATGCTTCTCGTGAAACGACGCATTTCTTGCAGGAAATGCAAGTCGACACCATGGTCTGGCCGGCTCGCTCGCCCGATTGTAACCCAATCGAGAACGTGTGGTCGGCAATGGCGGCACGGGTTTAAGCCCATGGCCGCCAGTATCGCACGGTAGAGCAACTGGAGGACGCCATTGTACACGCTTGGGGCTCCATCGAGCAAGAGTATTTGGACAAACTCGTGGAGTCCATGCCTCGTCGTTGCCTTGCTGTCATCAAGGGCAAGGGAGCTCTCACTAAGTACTAACTTTTAATATATAAGTTTGTATGGAAGCTCATAAACAATGTTCGATTTGACAGAAAAAGGGGGTGGTTCTAAGTGTTGACGCTGCTGCGGATCTAGTCAATTTGTATGCTAGCGTGGTGAAGCAGGCCGAGTTCGCGGTCGTTAGCACATGTAGCGGCTAGATAATCACAATACAAACGCTATATCTAAATAGCGGCTCCCAAGTCGTCCTACAGGCGCCGCAATTAACGGAACCGTGCACGAAAAAGGACGGTCCTAATGATTTGGCGCGCACTGTATTAGCTTCCAGGTAAAGTCTCAGTCTTTTCGAGCAGCGTCGTCTCCTGTTGGTGGAGCCGTGGCTGGGGCTCGTCCTTCCGCGGAGCTCCCCCTTCCACGCTTGATAGGCAGTCAAGAGCTTCAATTCTTGGATTCGTGCAGTGGGCTGCTTGCTCTCCTTGCTAGCAGGGCTCCCGAATACGGCATTGTTCACAAATAAAACTCGACAAGCAACGTAAATTATCGGAGGAGTAAGCAAACGAAACAAATTCAATTATTGCAGTACCTTGATTCCATCTCTACTTACGTGCACTCGTTGACCACTTGCGCGTTCCAGTAGCTGCTGTTCACGCGCAAAAACAGCAGTTTGAGCGTGATAGGATTCAGACCTTGGCGCTGCGTACCGACAGTAGCTTTGGTGAAACAAAAAAATCGCTCAACGATATTTGACGTTGGCGGGATAGCGTGAATCAACTGGCCCCACTTGTAGCTAGCTTACGACGCTTCTTTACCTGCTCAACAAATGAGTTATCAGCATCGTCAACCGCTGCTGCAACGGAAGTCTCTTCACGCTGGACAGCAAAGCGGCGCAGAGACGCAGTCTCGGCCCTCGTCAGTTTTGCTGTCTTGCCGTCGAGTACTTTTACACACGCAGCCTCACAATGAAGCGAGTGCACAATCGCAGCTCGGGCACCAAAATAGAAAGCGTATTAGTGCGAATATTGAAAACATACAAAGAGTAGCATTACCGATATGCGATACCAGCGCAGGCAGCGAATCCAATCGTCCATCGAAGTACACACGCGCGTCCAGGAGTGATACCGTAGAAGCCTGCAACTCCTTGCTGACAGAATCGACTTTCGACAGGTCCTCCAGGAGCTTGCGCAAGCGGCGATTGGCAGCTGGATCGGGCAGGTCGTCGGCTACTAGGTCGTCGTCGTCCTTAATGAACTCCAGCAGTCAAAAGTTGCGATGGATCATACAAAACGTGGAGCTCCAGCGAGTGTCCTGACTTAGCAGGGGCCTCAATGGAGCTTTGAACCTAAAACGGAGTTAACAAAGTTAACGTGCAATCATTGGACAAAAATCGTTAAAAATTACCTGAGGTTTGAGGATTGGTTTAAACTCTTCAGTTTGACCATCAGCGACTTGACTTTGTCTAAATCGTCCGATACTTCACGGAAAAAGTTCTGCACCGCCGACCAGTGACACACTCAAGAGGTTATCAAGGCGCTGATTAGTGTAGCAGTTGTCTCCCACAATAAACAGGCAGTCATCTACACGGTTGTTGTAGTCGCGCATCAGCATCTCTCGTAGAAACGTCAGGTGGGTCGCTACGGAGTGGTCTCCGTTGGGGAGTTCACCAGCGGTGCCATGACCAGCAGCGGGTATTGTGCTATTCCCGCTTTTTCAAAGCAACCGAACACGGCCAGATAGTGCTCCTAGTTAAACGACCACCCGTCGATTATCAAGCCGCTTCGGCGTGTCGGCCTTGATTGCCGCCTCTATGTGACGCGTC
>NW_008649462.1:3406-5186 GCF_000247585.1 Phytophthora nicotianae INRA-310 | reverse complement strand
GAGATTTAAACAATATCACTTCTAGAAAAGTGGTAAGAGCAGGAGAACTTGGGTAATTTGGTCGGCTCACGTGCACATGTCGTACATAAGTACGACCAGAAGCCAAACTACTGCGCGGCGGGACAAGATTGGTATATATCTCCTGTAACCCAACTTGCAGTTGTATTGTCATAAAAACTCTTATTGAAATCCGCTAAGAGAAAAATGTACTTGAGAAACTTATCATGGGTAATGACCACTGCTGATAATGGGTTGTCGCTAGCCACTATCCATAGAGATCTAAGGTTTCTTTTTATTCATCGTACAACGTGGGTATTCAATTGTGAGTGGGAATTGTAGATATTGTATAGTCAACATATCGATTCGATATGACAGGGGACACTTTAATTGGCACAGATGCACTGTTTGGCGTTATTCGTTATTCATCGTACTTCTACACTGTACAAACAAAATTAGGATGTAATGACTCTATAGGGCTGAATGTTTTTTTTAAAGGGTTAATATCCCTCTCGACTATAGCACGGAACGTGGCTAGTCTACTCTATTTGTCGGGTTGCTCACATTCGTATTGAAGCCACAAATGAAAACCAAACGCCAAGGAAATCACCCCCGTCCGTTTTCATGTACAGGGTGGTGTAGCTTTTCAGCAGCTTCGCGCTCCCCTCATCTGTCCCTAGAGATTTGGATACGATCGTTGGGGTCTTCTTAGTAAGAATCCACTTGTTGATGAGCGAAGTCTCCAAATCCATGGCGATTTTCTTGGTACTCGCAACCTCCTTTGCAGCCACCAGCATCTTTACCAGAGCTTTATCACCAAAAAACTCTCGGAAGGTATCAATCATCGACACTTTCGACCTCGGGAACTTGGCATTGAAGTCCTCCAAGTATGTGGCCCAAGTGTTCAACAACGGATTAGCTAGAACATCGTCCACTGCAGCGTTAAGCTTGAGTGCTCTGAAAATATCATCCGGGGTATCTCGATTCGCCAGCCAACGCTGAAGCTGGTCAGCCTGCAACTTGGTCGCGAGCTGTTCCATGGCCGGAATCTCCTTTGCGTTGACGAACATCTTCGCCAGAAATGCATCGTCAGAGTTGGTACGGAACGTATCGATCATAGAAACTTTCTCATCGGGGAACTTCGCATTGAAATCATCCAAGTACGCGCTCCAGGTATTGAATAATGGGCTGGTGAAAATGTCATCTGTTACCTCGTCAAGCTTGAGCGCCTTGAAGATCTGGTCTGGCGGGTCCTTGGTAGTCAGCCAGCGTTGGATTTGTTCAGTATACAACTTCGAAGCGAGTCTCTCCGTACGCAGATCTTTCTTCGCCGCAATGAGAATTTTTGCTAGTGCTTCCCTGTCGTAGTTTCTCGCAAATGCTGATATCATCGTAGTTTGATTCATCGGTACCACTTTATTGAAGTGGTCTAAGTACTTTGTGTACATGCTCCAGAGTGGGTTTTCGAATACCTTTTCTCCCGCCTTATTCAGTGTGAGATACATAAAGACAACGTCAGGCGTCTTCAGGTTTGTTATCCATCCCTTGAAGAGCTCGTCCTCCATTCGCTGCGCCATACTTTTCGTACTCGGAGCCTTCATCCCGGTGACAATCATATGCGCCAGTACGTCATCCGCAAAGTTCTTCCGTACTATGTCAATAATGGACACTAGATCCTCGAGTTGCGGGTTCAAATTGAAATCCTCCACGTACTTCCCCCAATACTTAAACTGTGGATTGTCTAGGAGATCATCCCCTGTCTTGTCGAGTTGTAACAACTTGA